>NC_092151.1:96557500-96655963 GCF_045791955.1 Oncorhynchus clarkii lewisi | reverse complement strand
AAAGGGTCTCTGACTGTGCCATGTAGTAATCTGTTTGTTTAAAGCCATAATGCACTGAGGCTACCTGACCTGGCCTGTTGGGATTGTGCTATATTGCTCTTTAATGGGTCTGTCACTGAGACTGAGCACAAACCAGACTGGGAAACAGAGTGGCACCAATTCTACGTTCCAAATGGCACCCTATTCCCTTGCACTACTGTTGACCAGAGCCGATAGTGAACTAGGTAATAGGAGTTCCATTTGGAACTCATCCCCAGCCTTAAATTCACAGCTGGTTGGTTCAGACAGGGCCATGGGTAGGCTTTTATAACCCTGCCCGGGGGATGGAGAATACAGGTATCTGATGGTACTAGAAAAAACATGATGTTGAAGTTGTTCATATTCAGTAATGGCTTTTACCAAAGCCAGAGAACAGAGAAATCCGTCAAACGTTGTGGAAGCCAGACCTTCTAGAACCTTCCATTCCTTCCAGTGGTTGGGGTTTACTAAGGCCCCTTGGTACTTCCCTGTGGGACACTGGCTTCTGGTTAATGATGTGACAGCTGTGGCATTTCACTTGCTAGGATGCTTCCCAAATGGCAGTAGTGCTCTATATAAGGAGTAGGCTGCCAATTGGCACGCAGGCATAGTGTTCATAACCACACAACCAACTTGACAAATATCGACACCTAAACAAACACTCGAATGGAAAAATAAAGTCAGACAAGTATAGCTGCAATCAGCAATGCCGAGTTTCAGCTGTCGGCACACTGTGCCACAATTAGGATAAATTGGACACATTGCCCTAGGACAAATTACTTCTGTACTGTTTACCATGCTTACCAAATATCAGACCTCGAAATCAAACTGATCATACAATATAATATGCTTTTGATGTATTTTGGACCCTTTTTTAATGATGTGGACTTATTTTCCAGAACTGAGACTCTAGATGAAACGTTTTGGGCCAATGAGCTTACATTGTTTTTTTTGTACTGTCCAGCAGCAGCACCATACAGCCAAACTGAACCATACTTAACAGGTTAGACTCATTTCCATCACTCTCAATAAAGGTATAAACATGAGCCTATTATAGCGCCACTGTCAATGTGTATGTGCTTGCATATGTTGAGTCTTGAGCGTTTTGTTACAACGCGAATATCCGTGACTAATTTATATTAATTGATGTGCCAGACCACGCCCACTAGAAGGCTTATTGGTCCATGTTGTTTTAGGTATTAGTCTGGAAAATGTTGTGTTGGGAGAACTTTGTCCAAAGATATCAAGTTTCGTGCAGATCGGTCATTTGCTGCCAGAGGAGTAGCGTTTTAAGTGTTTTTAACACATTTTATGGGTCCTTCAGGAAAATGTGTTATTTGTGATGAGAGGGACCTATATGGGCTATACAGACATGCCTGGTGCCCAAATTGATGATGTATGTCACGCAACTGAGGGTAGAATGTGGAGAGGAATGGATTGGGTTCAGTCAGTCGTCCTGATGAGACCTTCCCAGCTACCTAGTTCAGTCAGTCATCCTGATGAGACCTTCCCAGCTAGCTAGTTCAGTCAGTTATCCTAATGAGACCTTCCCAGCTAGCTAGTTCAGTCAGTCATCCTGATGAGACCTTCCCAGCTAGCTAGTTCAGTCAGTCATCCTGATGAGACCTTCCCAGCTAGCTAGTTCAGTCAGTCATCCTGATGAGACCTTCCCAGCTAGCTAGTTCAGTCAGTCATCCTGATGAGACCTTCCCAGCTAGCTAGTTCAGTCAGTCGTCCTGATGAGACCTTCCCAGCTAGCTAGTTCAGTCAGTCATCCTGATGAGACCTTCCCAGCTAGCTAGTTCAGTCAGTCATCCTGATGAGACCTTCCCAGCTAGCTAGTTCAGTCAGTCATCCTGATGAGACCTTCCCAGCTAGCTAGTTCAGTCAGTCATCCTGATGAGACCTTCCCAGCTAGCTAGTTTATTTGATGGGCTGGCTAGCTGACAACAACAGAAGCATGGCACTAGTTAAAATTAGTAAAATAATGTGATATTTATTTTGATGGGGGCGAGGGAGAAATAACTTCTAGTATTGGACCCCATCAGGATGTCACTGTGACATGTCAATTAGCTGAAATAACAAGCTGGTGTGAATGACCAGTGTATTAAAGTGCTTTGCCGACGTGAGTTGCTTCCCACTGCGCAGCTGTAGGCTATCACATGTTGAAGGCGATAGCTAGCAGCCTACAGGAGAAATAACTTGTAGTATTGGTATTAACCATCTGGACGTCACCGTGGTAGTCTACACTGCCCAAAGGGGAGAGTTTGAGCTGCTACGTGGCAACACAACTTCACAGGGCCCAGTATAATAATAATAATATTTCATTAGTAAATCCTTCGCTCCGGTTTTCCACAGTAAGGAGAGGGAAGTAGCTAGATAGTGTAGTCAATATCAGGCCAGTATGGGAGAGAGGTAGCTAGATATTGACTACACTATCAGGCCAGTAAGGAGAGGGAGGTAGCTAGATATTGACTACACTATCAGGCCAGTAAACAGAGAGAGGTAGCTAGATATTGACTACACTATCAGGCCAGTAAGGAGAGTGAGGTAGCTAGATATTGACTACACTATCAGGCCAGTAAACAGAGAGAGGTAGCTAGATATTGACTACACTATCAGGCCAGTAATGAGAGGGAGGTAGCTAGATATTGACTACACTATCAGGCCAGTAAACAGAGAGAGGTAACTAGATATTGGCTACACTATTAGACCAGTAAACAGAGAGAGGTAGCTAGATATTGGCTACACTATTAGACCAGTAAACAGAGAGAGGTAGCTAGATATTGGCTACACTATTAGACCAGTAAGGAGAGAGAGGTAGCTAGATAGTGTAGCTAATATGTACAACCACATCAAGTCCTAATGACAATCACATTCCTCTGTAACAAGTGAGTCAACCAAACCTTTAAACCAATCCAAGGAAACCAGATCCTGGAGTTTCCTGTTGGTCTGGAGAGAATTCCAAGACCGCGGAGCTGAGTAACTAAAATATCTGTTATGATTTTAGGAACCGTTAAAAGTAAGTAGGAGCGAGCCAGTAACTGGTATTTATTTTCTGACCTTATCAAAGCAGACCAGAGACCATAGATCATCAATGTTTACGCCTCTTAACCACATACTGAATAAGAGTGGCGCCCTGATTCTAGATCAGCACTCCTACTCTGAGACTCTTCATGAAAACCACAGCAGACTCGCCACATTTCAAACACCAAAACAATATGCAAATGTGGCAAAAATCCAAAAACAAGCAAACAAACAAACAAAACCAAATGTTTTCTCTTTTGTTAACCTTAGCGTGTAGAGTATCTTTCCGTCGTTCCATATCCTGAGCAGCTGATTGGGTGTTGTAATCCAATGCGAGTCAGCGTTCTTGGAGTTCCTGAAGATGGTGTCGGGGAGCCAGATGAGTCCCACCATGTTGCTGTTCAGGGTCAGGATATTCATGGTGCTGTTGTAGCTCAACCTGCTGTCTGTCCACGTCTGGGCAAAGATGATGTCGATCTGGTATTCCTGAAACAAAAACAAACAAAGGAAATAATCAGATCAGATATGAACGCCAAAGCAGAGTTTAGATATGATGTCTATGATAATACATATATCAGATCAGATATGAACGCCAAACCAGAGTTTAGATATGATGTCTATGATATCATACATCCTTATGAGAATAAAAAGAAACCCAGCAAGCTCAACAAGACAGAGGAGTTTATCAAAGGGAACAGCTTCACCTATTGGCATGTATATTGATTTCCTGTCTAGCACGCTGGAAAAGAACACAGCAGATATGAAGAGTTCTAGAAGACAAAGTTTCTCTTCGGTCTTGGCTTTTACATGACTTTATTAAATTAGGGTAGAAGGAGGCTGACTAGGGAGGGGAGGGGAGAAGAAGGCTGGCTGGGGTGGGGAGGGGAGAAGGAGGCTGGCTGGGAAGGGGAGGGTAGAAGGAGGCTGACTAGGGAAGGGAGGGGAGAAGGAGGCTGACTAGGGAGGGGAGGGGAGAAGGAGGCTGGCTGGGGAGGGGAGGGGAGAAGGAGGCTGGCTGGTGAGGGGAGGGGAGAAGGAGGCTGACTGGGGAGGGGAGGGGAGAAGGAGGCTGGCTGGGAAGGGGAGGGTACAAGGAGGCTGACTGGGGAAGGGAGGGTACAAGGAGGCTGACTGGGGAGGGGAGGGGAGAAGGAGGCTGACTGGGGAAGGGAGGATAGAAGGAGGCTGACTGGGGAGGGGAGGGGAGAAGGAGGCTGACTGGGGAGGGGAGAAGGAGGCTGACTAGGGAAGGGAGGGGAGAAGGAGGCTGACTGGGGAGGGGAGGGGAGAAGGAGGCTGACTGGGGAAGGGAGGGTAGAAGGAGGCTGACTGGGGAGGGGAAGGGAGAAGGAGGCTGACTGGGGAGGGGAGGGGAGAAGGAGGCTGACTGGGGAAGGGAGGGTAGAAGGAGGCTGACTGGGGAGGGGAAGGGAGAAGGAGGCTGACTGGGGAAGGGAGGGGAGAAGGAGGCTGACTAGGGAGGGGAGGGGAGAAGGAGGCTGACTGGGGAGGGGAGGGGAGAAGGAGGCTGACTGGGGAGGGGAGAAGGAGGCTGGCTGGGGAGGGGTGGGGAGAAGGAGGCTGACTAGGGAAGGGAGGGGAGAAGGAGGCTGACTGGGGAAGGGAGGGTAGAAGGAGGCTGACTAGGGAAGGGAGGGTAGAAGGAGGCTGACTAGGGAAGGGAGGGGAGAAGGAGGCTGACTGGGGAGGGGTGGGGAGAATGAGGCTGACTAGGGAAGGGAGGGGAGAAGGAGGCTGACTAGGGAAGGGAGGGGAGAAGGAGGCTGACTGTGGAAGGGAGGAAAGAAGGAGGCTGACTGGGGAAGGGAGGGTAGAAGGAGGCTGACTGGGGAAGGGAGGGTAGAAGGAGTCTGACTGGGGAGGGGAGGGGAGAAGGAGGCTGACTAGGGAAGGGAGGGGAGAAGGAGGCTCACTGGGGAGGGGAGGGGAGAAGGAGGCTGACTGGGGAAGGGAGGGTAGAAGGAGGCTGACTGGGAAGGGGAGGGTAGAAGGAGGCTGACTGGGGAGGGGAGGGGAGAAGGAGGCTGACTAGGGAAGGGAGGGGAGAAGGAGGCTGACTAGGGAAGGGAGGGGAGAAGGAGGCTGACTGGGGAAGGGAGGGGAGAAGGAGGCTGACTGGGGAAGGGAGGGTAGAAGGAGGCTGGCTGGGGAGGGGATCTCATAGAAAATAATGAAAACCTTCTACTGACTGCCAGGACCTCCTAAAAACCTCCTTAAATATTCTACTGACTGCCAGGACCTCCTAAAAACCTCCTTAAACCTTCTGACTGCCAGGACCTCCTTTGGCCAGTCTAACAGTAAGACACTGAGGACAGCCTGAGGCAGCGTTAACAGGGGAACACAGCATAATGAAGCGTGATCAGAGATTACCTGAAAAGTAAAACACACTTTTTCAGAATAGAAGAGTTACAGTGATTTCCACCAATGATAGCATAATATTTAAATGACTTTCTGGTCCAGGATTCCTACCCTGTGGAATACAATCATATAATCCTTGTTTACCACTATATGGTGAAATACCCAGGCGACTCAGCTCACAGGCATGCAGACAACCCGAACAGGTATGCAGACAATCAGATCAGCTTTTAGTAGCTGTAACCCAGATTATGTGGCTGAGTGCTCCGATGAGAGGAGAGCAGAGGAGAGGAGGTATTTGGTATTTTAATAGGATCCCTGTTAGCTGTTGCAACAGCTACTCTTCCTGGGGTCTACACAGAATACAGAATACAAAACACAAAAGACAGAAGACAGAAGACAGAACATGAAACATGACATTATACAGAACATTAATAGACAAGAGCAGCTCAAGGACAGAACTACATATGTATATATATTTTTTTTTACAAAAGCCACACCTAGCTTACATATCAATACATACACACAAACTATCTAGGTCAAATAGGGGAGAGGCGTTGTGAGGTGTTGCTTTATCTGTTTTTTGAAACCAGGTTTGCTGTTCACTGGAACGGAGTTCCATGCAATAATGTCTATTGCTGTACATTTCCTTGAATTTGTTCTGGACCTGGGGACTGTGAAAAGACCCCTGCTGGCATGTCTGGTGGGGTAAGTGTGTGTGTCAGCTCTGTGTGTAAGTTGACTATACAAACAATTAATGTTTTTTATAAAAAAGAAGTCAGTCTCTCCTCAACTCTTCGCCAAGAGAGACTGGCACGCATAGTATTTATATCAGCCCTCTGATTACAATGAAGAGCAAAACGTGCTGCTCTGTTCTGGGCCAGCTGTAGCTTAACTAGGTCTTTCCTTGCAGGACTGGACCACACGACTGGACAATAATCAAGATCAGACAAAACTAGAGCAGGACTGGACCACACGACTGGACAATAATCAAGATCAGACAAAACTAGAGCAGGACTGGACCACACGACGAGACAATAATCAAGATCAGACAAAACTAGAGCAGGACTGGACCACACGACGAGACAATAATCAAGATTAGACAAAACTAGAGCAGGACTGGACCACACGACTGGACAATAATCAAGATCAGACAAAACTAGAGCAGGACTGGACCACACGACTGGACAATAATCAAGATCAGACAAAACTAGAGCAGGACTGGACCACACGACGAGACAATAATCAAGATTAGACAAAACTAGAGCAGGACTGAACCACACTTTTATTTATTTATTTCACCTTTATTTAACCAGGTAGGCTAGTTGAGAACAAGTTCTCATTTACAACTGCGACCTGGCCAAGATAAAGCATAGCAGTGTGAACAGACAACACAGAGTTACACATGGAGTAAACAATTAACAAGTCATTAACACAGTAGAAAAAAAAGAGAGTCTATATACATTGTGTGCAAAAGGCATGAGGAGGTAGGCAAATAATTACAATTTTGCAGATTAACACTGGAGTGATAAATGATCAGATGGTCATGTACAGGTAGATATGCTGGTGTGCAATAGAGCAGAAAAGTAAATAAATAAAAACAGTATGGGGATGAGGTAGGTGAAATTGGGTGGGCTATTTACCAATAGACTATGTACAGCTGCAGCGATCGGTTAGCTGCTCAGATAGCAGATGTTTGAAGTTGGTGAGGGAGATAAAAGTCTCCAACTTCAGCGGTTTTTGCAATTCGTTCCAGTCACAGGCAGCACAGAACTGGATCGAAAGGCGGCCAAATGAGGTGTTGGCTTTAGAGATGATCAGTGAGATACACCTGCTGGAGCGCGTGCTACGGGTGGGTGTTGCCATCGTGACCAGTGAACTGAGATAAGGCGGAGCATTACAGGTCGCAGTGGTGGGTGGTATAAGGTGCTTTAGTAACAAAACGGATGGCACTGTGATTAACTGCATCCAGTTTGCTGAGTAGATTATTGGAAGCTATTTTGTAGATGACATCGGCGAAGTCGAGGATCGGTAGGATAGTCAGTTTTACTAGGGTAAGTTTGGCGGCGTGAGTGAAGGAGGCTTTGTTGCGGAAGAGAAAGCCGACTCTAGGTTTGATTTTAGATTGGGGATGTTTGATATGAGTCTGGAAGGAGTGTTTACAGTCTAGGCAGACACCTAGGTACTTATAGATGTCCACATATTCTAGGTCGGAACCATCCAGGGTGGTGATGCTAGTCGGGCGTGCGGGTGCAGGCGTGCGGGTGCAGGCAGCACTCTTGTTTGGACGACCAGGAAGTGAGACGCTTTGTCTCACCGCACTGTAAGTAAACTTCAGCGTAAGAATAGCAAACAATATTTGGTTAATGATAGCATGACTTTCACTATGTAAATAACACTTTGGGTTTACCAATACAGTTACCATCTGGTTATTAACAAGATCAATGTTTGTAATGTTTCATCATTATGCCTTCAATATGGGCTGCATGTAACTTTCAATGAGAGTGCCGCAAGGCAATCAATGTGCATGCTGGCAGTAACGTTTAGAATGCTTTTGACAGGTG
The DNA here is from genome assembly GCF_045791955.1 of Oncorhynchus clarkii lewisi. Lineage (NCBI taxonomy): Eukaryota > Metazoa > Chordata > Actinopteri > Salmoniformes > Salmonidae > Oncorhynchus > Oncorhynchus clarkii. The sequence continues at coordinate 96,647,978 of NC_092151.1, read as the reverse complement.
AACCTTTAGAATGCAGGGTTTTGACAGGGTAATGTTTAGAATGCAGGGTTTTGACAGGTGAACATTTAGAATGCAGGGTTATGACAGGTGAACATTTAGAATGCAGGGTTATGACAGGTGAACATTTAGAATACAGGGTTTTGACAGGTGAACATTTAGAATACAGGGTTTTGACAGGTGAACATTTAGAATGCAGGGTTTTGACAGGTGAACATTTAGAATACAGGGTTTTGACAGGTGAACCTTTAGAATACAGGGTTTTGACAGGGTGATGTTTAGAATGCAGGGTTTTGACAGGTGAACCTTTAGAATACAGGGTTTTGACAGGTGAACATTTAGAATACAGGGTTTTGACAGGTGAACATTTAGAATACAGGGTTATGACAGGTGAACATTTAGAATGCAGGGTTTTGACAGGGTAATGTTTAGAATACAGGGTTATGACAGGTGAACATTTAGAATGCAGGGTTATGACAGGGTAATGTTTAGAATGCAGGGTTATGACAGGGTAATGTTTAGAATGCAGGGTTATGACAGGGTAATGTTTAGAATGCAGGGTTATGACAGGTGAACATTTAGAATGCAGGGTTATGACAGGTGAACATTTAGAATACAGGGTTATGACAGGTGAACATTTAGAATACAGGGTTTTGACAGGTGAACATTTAGAATACAGGGTTTTGACAGGGTAATGTTTAGAATGCAGGGTTTTGACAGGGTAATGTTTAGAATACAGGGTTATGACAGGTGAACATTTAGAATGCAGGGTTTTGACAGGTGAACATTTAGAATACAGGGTTTTGACAGGTGAACATTTAGAATGCAGGGTTTTGACAGGTGAACATTTAGAATACAGGGTTTTGACAGGGTAATGTTTAGAATGCAGGGTTTTGACAGGGTCATGTTTAGAATGCAGGGTTATGACAGGTGAACATTTAGAATGCAGGGTTATGACAGGGTAATGTTTAGAATGCAGGGTTTTGACAGGGTAATGTTTAGAATACAGGGTTTTGACAGGTGAACATTTAGAATGCAGGGTTTTGACAGGTGAACATTTAGAATACAGGGTTTTGACAGGGTAATGTTTAGAATGCAGGGTTATGACAGGTGAACCTTTAGAATGCAGGGTTATGACAGGTGAACATTTAGAATACAGGGTTATGACAGGGTAATGTTTAGAATGCAGGGTTTTGACAGGTGAACATTTAGAATGCAGGGTTATGACAGGTGAACATTTAGAATACAGGGTTATGACAGGTGAACATTTAGAATACAGGGTTTTGACAGGTGAACATTTAGAATGCAGGGTTATGACAGGTGAACATTTAGAATACAGGGTTATGACAGGTGAACATTTAGAATACAGGGTTTTGACAGGTGAACATTTAGAATGCAGGGTTTTGACAGGGTGATGTTTAGAATGCAGGGTTATGACAGGGTGATGTTTAGAATGCAGGGTTTTGACAGGTTAACATTTAGAATACAGGGTTTTGACAGGTGAACCTTTAGAATACAGGGTTTTGACAGGTGAACATTTAGAATACAGGGTTTTGACAGGTGAACATTTAGAATGCAGGGTTTTGACAGGGTGATGTTTAGAATGCAGGGTTATGACAGGTGAACATTTAGAATACAGGGTTTTGACAGGGTAATGTTTAGAATGCAGGGTTTTGACAGGGTGATGTTTAGAATGCAGGGTTATGACAGGTGAACATTTAGAATGCAGGGTTTTGACAGGGTGATGTTTAGAATGCAGGGTTATGACAGGGTGATGTTTAGAATGCAGGGTTTTGACATGGTGATGTTTAGAATGCAGGGTTTTGACAGGTGAACATTTAGAATGCAGGGTTTTGATGGGGTAATGTTTAGAATGCAGGGTTATGACAGGTGAACATTTAGAATATAGGGTTATGACAGGTGAACATTTAGAATACAGGGTTTTGACAGGTGAACATTTAGAATACAGGGTTTTGACAGGTGAACATTTAGAATACAGGGTTATGACAGGGTAATGTTTAGAATACAGGGTTTTGACAGGTGAACATTTAGAATGCAGGGTTTTGACAGGGTAATGTTTAGAATACAGGGTTATGACAGGTGAACATTTAGAATGCAGGGTTTTGACAGGGTAATGTTTAGAATACAGGGTTTTGACAGGGTAATGTTTAGAATACAGGGTTTTGACAGGTGAACATTTAGAATACAGGGTTTTGACAGGTGAACATTTAGAATACAGGGTTATGACAGGTGAACATTTAGAATGCAGGGTTATGACAGGTGAACATTTAGAATACAGGGTTTTGACAGGTGAACATTTAGAATACAGGGTTTTGACAGGTGAACATTTAGAATGCAGGGTTATGACAGGGTAATGTTTAGAATACAGGGTTTTGACAGGTGAACATTTAGAATACAGGGTTATGACAGGGTAATGTTTAGAATACAGGGTTATGACAGGTGAACATTTAGAATACAGGGTTTTGACAGGTGAACATTTAGAATACAGGGTTATGACAGGTGAACATTTAGAATGCAGGGTTATGACAGGTGAACATTTAGAATACAGGGTTATGACAGGTGAACATTTAGAATACAGGGTTTTGACAGGGTAATGTTTAGAATACAGGGTTTTGTCAGGGTAATGTTTAGAATACAGGGTTATGACAGGGTAATGTTTAGAATGCAGGGTTTTGACAAGGTAATGTTTAGAATACAGGGTTTTGACAGGGTAATGTTTAGAATGCAGGGTTTTGACAGGTGAACATTTAGAATGCAGGGTTTTGACAGGTGAACATTTAGAATACAGGGTTTTGACAGGGTAATGTTTAGAATACAGGGTTATGACAGGTGAACATTTAGAATGCAGGGTTTTGACAGGTGAACCTTTAGAATACAGGGTTTTGACAGGGTAATGTTTAGAATGCAGGGTTATGACAGGTGAACATTTAGAACACAGGGTTTTGACAGGTGAACATTTAGAATACAGGGTTTTGACAGGTGAACATTTAGAATACAGGGTTTTGACAGGGTAATGTTTAGAATACAGGGTTTTGACAGGTGAACATTTAGAATGCAGGGTTTTGACAGGTGAAACTTTAGAATACAGGGTTTTGACAGGGTAATGTTTAGAATGCAGGGTTATGACAGGTGAACATTTAGAATGCAGGGTTTTGACAGGTGAACCTTTAGAATACAGGGTTATGACAGGTGAACATTTAGAATACAGGGTTATGACAGGTGAACCTTTAGAATACAGGGTTATGACAGGTGAACATTTAGAATGCAGGGTTATGACAGGTGAACATTTAGAATACAGGGTTTTGACAGGGTAATGTTTAGAATGCAGGGTTATGACAGGTGAACATTTAGAATGCAGGGTTTTGACAGGTGAACATTTAGAATACAGGGTTTTGACAGGGTAATGTTTAGAATACAGGGTTATGACAGGTGAACATTTAGAATGCAGGGTTTTGACAGGTGAACATTTAGAATGCAGGGTTATAACAGGTGAACATTTAGAATACAGGGTTTTGACAGGTGAACATTTAGAATGCAGGGTTATGACAGGGTAATGTTTAGAATACAGGGTTTTGACAGGGTAATGTTTAGAATGCAGGGTTTTGACAGGTGAACATTTAGAATGCAGGGTTATGACAGGTGAACATTTAGAATGCAGGGTTTTGACAGGTGAACATTTAGAATACAGGGTTATGACAGGTGAACATTTAGAATGCAGGGTTTTGATGGGGTAATGTTTAGAATACAGGGTTTTGATGGGGTAATGTTTAGAATACAGGGTTTTGACAGTTGAACATTTAGAATGCAGGGTTTTGATGGGGTAATGTTTAGAATGCAGGGTTTTGATGGGGTAATGTTTAGAATGCAGGGTTATGACAGGTGAACATTTAGAATACAGGGTTTTGACAGGTGAACATTTAGAATACAGGGTTTTGACAGGGTAATGTTTAAAATACAGGGTTATGACAGGTGAACCTTTAGAATACAGGGTTTTGACAGGTGAACATTTAGAATGCAGGGTTATGACAGGTGAACATTTAGAATACAGGGTTTTGACAGGGTAATGTTTAGAAAACAGGGTTTTGACAGGTGAACATTTAGAATGCAGGGTTTTGACAGGTGAACATTTAGAATGCAGGGTTTTGACAGGTGAACATTTAGAATACAGGGTTTTGACAGGTGAACATTTAGAATACAGGGTTATGACAGGGTAATGTTTAGAATACAGGGTTATGACAGGTGAACATTTAGAATACAGGGTTTTGACAGGTGAACATTTAGAATACAGGGTTATGACAGGTGAACATTTAGAATGCAGGGTTATGACAGGTGAACATTTAGAATACAGGGTTATGACAGGTGAACATTTAGAATACAGGGTTTTGACAGGGTAATGTTTAGAATACAGGGTTTTGTCAGGGTAATGTTTAGAATACAGGGTTATGACAGGGTAATGTTTAGAATGCAGGGTTTTGACAAGGTAATGTTTAGAATACAGGGTTTTGACAGGGTAATGTTTAGAATGCAGGGTTTTGACAGGTGAACATTTAGAATGCAGGGTTTTGACAGGTGAACATTTAGAATACAGGGTTTTGACAGGGTAATGTTTAGAATACAGGGTTATGACAGGTGAACATTTAGAATGCAGGGTTTTGACAGGTGAACCTTTAGAATACAGGGTTTTGACAGGGTAATGTTTAGAATGCAGGGTTATGACAGGTGAACATTTAGAATACAGGGTTTTGACAGGTGAACATTTAGAATACAGGGTTTTGACAGGTGAACATTTAGAATACAGGGTTTTGACAGGGTAATGTTTAGAATACAGGGTTTTGACAGGTGAACATTTAGAATGCAGGGTTTTGACAGGTGAAACTTTAGAATACAGGGTTTTGACAGGGTAATGTTTAGAATGCAGGGTTATGACAGGTGAACATTTAGAATGCAGGGTTTTGACAGGTGAACCTTTAGAATACAGGGTTATGACAGGTGAACATTTAGAATACAGGGTTATGACAGGTGAACCTTTAGAATACAGGGTTATGACAGGTGAACATTTAGAATGCAGGGTTATGACAGGTGAACATTTAGAATACAGGGTTTTGACAGGGTAATGTTTAGAATGCAGGGTTATGACAGGTGAACATTTAGAATGCAGGGTTTTGACAGGTGAACATTTAGAATACAGGGTTTTGACAGGGTAATGTTTAGAATACAGGGTTATGACAGGTGAACATTTAGAATGCAGGGTTTTGACAGGTGAACATTTAGAATGCAGGGTTATAACAGGTGAACATTTAGAATACAGGGTTTTGACAGGTGAACATTTAGAATGCAGGGTTATGACAGGGTAATGTTTAGAATACAGGGTTTTGACAGGGTAATGTTTAGAATGCAGGGTTTTGACAGGTGAACATTTAGAATGCAGGGTTATGACAGGTGAACATTTAGAATGCAGGGTTTTGACAGGTGAACATTTAGAATACAGGGTTATGACAGGTGAACATTTAGAATGCAGGGTTTTGATGGGGTAATGTTTAGAATACAGGGTTTTGATGGGGTAATGTTTAGAATACAGGGTTTTGACAGTTGAACATTTAGAATGCAGGGTTTTGATGGGGTAATGTTTAGAATGCAGGGTTTTGATGGGGTAATGTTTAGAATGCAGGGTTATGACAGGTGAACATTTAGAATACAGGGTTTTGACAGGTGAACATTTAGAATACAGGGTTTTGACAGGGTAATGTTTAAAATACAGGGTTATGACAGGTGAACCTTTAGAATACAGGGTTTTGACAGGTGAACATTTAGAATGCAGGGTTATGACAGGTGAACATTTAGAATACAGGGTTTTGACAGGTGAACCTTTAGAATACAGGGTTTTGACAGGGTGATGTTTAGAATGCAGGGTTTTGACAGGTGAACATTTAGAATGCAGGGTTTTGACAGGTGAACATTTAGAATGCAGGGTTTTGACAGGTGAACATTTAGAATGCAGGGTTATGACAGGGTGATGTTTAGAATGCAGGGTTATGACAGGTGAACATTTAGAATACAGGGTTTTGACAGGGTAATGTTTAGAATACAGGGTTTTGACAGGTGAACATTTAGAATGCAGGGTTTTGACAGGTGAAACTTTAGAATACAGGGTTTTGACAGGGTAATGTTTAGAATGCAGGGTTATGACAGGTGAACATTTAGAATGCAGGGTTTTGACAGGTGAACCTTTAGAATACAGGGTTATGACAGGTGAACATTTAGAATACAGGGTTATGACAGGTGAACCTTTAGAATACAGGGTTATGACAGGTGAACATTTAGAATGCAGGGTTATGACAGGCGAACATTTAGAATACAGGGTTTTGACAGGGTAATGTTTAGAATGCAGGGTTATGACAGGTGAACATTTAGAATGCAGGGTTTTGACAGGTGAACATTTAGAATACAGGGTTTTGACAGGGTAATGTTTAGAATACAGGGTTATGACAGGTGAACATTTAGAATGCAGGGTTTTGACAGGTGAACATTTAGAATGCAGGGTTATAACAGGTGAACATTTAGAATACAGGGTTTTGACAGGTGAACATTTAGAATGCAGGGTTATGACAGGGTAATGTTTAGAATACAGGGTTTTGACAGGGTAATGTTTAGAATGCAGGGTTTTGACAGGTGAACATTTAGAATGCAGGGTTATGACAGGTGAACATTTAGAATGCAGGGTTTTGACAGGTGAACATTTAGAATACAGGGTTATGACAGGTGAACATTTAGAATGCAGGGTTTTGATGGGGTAATGTTTAGAATACAGGGTTTTGATGGGGTAATGTTTAGAATACAGGGTTTTGACAGTTGAACATTTAGAATGCAGGGTTTTGATGGGGTAATGTTTAGAATGCAGGGTTTTGATGGGGTAATGTTTAGAATGCAGGGTTATGACAGGTGAACATTTAGAATACAGGGTTTTGACAGGTGAACATTTAGAATACAGGGTTTTGACAGGGTAATGTTTAAAATACAGGGTTATGACAGGTGAACCTTTAGAATACAGGGTTTTGACAGGTGAACATTTAGAATGCAGGGTTATGACAGGTGAACATTTAGAATACAGGGTTTTGACAGGTGAACCTTTAGAATACAGGGTTTTGACAGGGTGATGTTTAGAATGCAGGGTTTTGACAGGTGAACATTTAGAATGCAGGGTTTTGACAGGTGAACATTTAGAATGCAGGGTTTTGACAGGTGAACATTTAGAATGCAGGGTTATGACAGGGTGATGTTTAGAATGCAGGGTTATGACAGGTGAACATTTAGAATACAGGGTTATGACAGGGTGATGTTTAGAATACAGGGTTATGACAGGTGAACATTTAGAATACAGGGTTTTGACAGGTGAACATTTAGAATGCAGGATTATGACAGGTGAACATTTAGAATACAGGGTTTTGACAGGTGAACATTTAGAATGCAAGGTTTTGACAGGGTAATGTTTAGAATACAGGGTTATGACAGGTGAACATTTAGAATGCAGGGTTATGACAGGTGAACATTTAGAATGCAGGGTTTTGAAAGGGGAATGTTTAGAATGCAGGGTTATGACAGGTGAACATTTAGAATACAGGGTTATGACAGGTGAACCTTTAGAATACAGGGTTTTGACAGGTGAACCTTTAGAATGCAGGGTTATGACGGGTGAACATTTAGAATACAGGGTTTTGACAGGTGAACATTTAGAATACAGGGTTTTGACAGGTGAACATTTAGAATACAGGGTTTTGACAGGGTAATGTTTAGAATGCAGGGTTATGACAGGTGAACATTTAGAATGCAGGGTTATGACAGGTGAACATTTAGAATACAGGGTTTTGACAGGTGAACATTTAGAATACAGGTTTTTGACAGGTGAACATTTAGAATACAGGGTTATGACAGTTGAACATTTAGAATGCAGGGTTTTGACAGGGTAATGTTTAGAATGCAGGGTTTTGACAGGGTAATGTTTAGAATACAGGGTTTTGACAGGGTAATGTTTAGAATGCAGGGTTTTGACAGGGTAATGTTTAGAATGCAGGGTTATGACAGGTGAACATTTAGAATGCAGGGTTTTGACAGGGTAATGTTTAGAATGCAGGGTTATGACAGGTGAACATTTAGAATGCAGGGTTATGACAGCTGAACATTTAGAATGCAGGGTTTTGACAGGGTAATGTTTAGAATGCAGGGTTTTGACAGGGTAATGTTTAGAATGCAGGGTTTTGATGGGGTAATGTTTAGAATGCAGGGTTTTGACAGGGTAATGTTAAGAATACAGGGTTTTGACAGGATAATGTTTAGAATGCAGGGTTTTGACAGGGTAATGTTTGGAATGCAGGGTTTTGACAGGGTAATGTTTGGAATGCAGGGGTTTGACTGGGTAATGTTTAGAATGCAAGGTTTTGACGGGGTAATGTTTAGAATGCAGGGTTTTGATTGGGTAATGTTTAGAATGCAGGATTTTGACGGGCTAATGTTTAGAATACAGGGTTTTGACAGGGTAATGTTTAGAATGCAGGGTTTTGACAGGGTAATGTTTAGAATGCAGGGTTTTGACGGGGTAATGTTTAGAATGCAGGGTTTTGACAGGGTAATATTTGGAATGCAGGGTTTTGACGGGGTAATGTTTAGAATGCAGGGTTTTGATGGGGTAATGTTTAGAATGCAGGGTTTTGACAGGGTAATGTTTAGAATGCAGAGTTTTGACAGGGTAATGTTTAGAATGCAGGGTTATGACAGGGTAATGTTTAGAATGCAGGGTTTTGACAGGGTAATGTTTGGAATACAGGGTTTTGATGGGGTAATGTTTAGAATGCAGGGTTTTGACGGGGTAATGTTTAGAATGCAGGGTTTTGACAGGGTAATGTTTAGAATGCAGGGTTTTGACAGGGTAATGTTTAGAATGCAGGGTTTTGACAGGGTAATGTTTAGAATGCAGGGTTTTGACAGGGTAATGTTTCGAATGCAGGGTTTTGACAGGGTAATGTTCAGAATGCAGGGTTTTGTCCAGAAAAATCTAGATGGTCCAGAAAAATTTTCCAGAAAAATCGAGATTGAGAAATAAACATGTAGAACTCTATTCTACAGACATACACATAGAGAGGTTGATATCCAGACATCCACATAGAGAACTCTATACTACAGACATCCACATATCATATCACATATCACTCTTTCCACTGGGATTCTCTGCCTCTAACCCTATTACAGGGGCTGAGTCACTGGCTTTACTGGGGCTCTCTCATGCCGTCCCTGGAGGGGGTGCGTCACCTGAGTGGGTTGAGTCACTGATGTGGTCATCCTGTCTGGGTTGGCGCCCCCCCCTTGGGTTGTGCCGTGGCGGAGGTCTTTGTGGGCTATACTCAGCCTTGTCTCAGGATGGTAAGTTGGTGGTTGAAGATATCCCTCTAGTGGTGTGGGGGCTGTGCTTTGGCAAAGTGGGTGGGGTTATATCCTTCCTGTTTGGCCCTGTCCGGGGGTGTCCTCGGATGGGGCCACAGTGTCTCCTGACCCCTCCTGTCTCAGCCTCCAGTATTTATGCTGCAGTAGTTTATGTGTCGGGGGGCTAGGGTCAGTTTGTTATATCTGGAGTACTTCTCCTGTCCTATTCGGTGTCCTGTGTGAATCTAAGTGTGCGTTCTCTAATTCTCTCCTTCTCTCTTTCTCTCTCTCGGAGGACCTGAGCCCTAGGACCATGCCCCAGGACTACCTGACATGATGACTCCTTGCTGTCCCCAGTCCACCTGGCTGTGCTGCTGCTCCAGTTTCAACTGACCTGAGCCCTAGGACCATGCCCCAGGAATACCTGACATGATGACTCCTTGCTGTCCCCAGTCCACCTGACTGTGCTGCTGCTCCAGTTTCAACTATTCTGCCTTATTATTATTCGACCATGCTGGTCATCTATGAACATTTGAACATCTTGACCATGTTTTGTTATAATCTCCACCCGGCACAGCCAGAAGAGGACTGGCCACCCACATAGCCTGGTTCCTCTCTAGGTTTCTTCCTAGGTTTTGGCCTTTCTAGGGAGTTTTTCCTAGCCACCGTGCTTCTACACCTGCATTGCTTGCTGTTTGGGGTTTTAGGCTGGGTTTCTGTACAGCACTTTGAGATATCAGCTGATGTACGAAGGGCTATATAAATACATTTGATTTGATTTGATTTGACATACATCATATCATATCATATACATCATATCATATCATATACATCATATCATATAATATACATCATTAAATATAATATCATATACATCATATCATATCATATTATATACATCATATCATATACATCATATCATATTGTATCATATACATCATATCATATACATCATAGCATATACATCATATCATATCATATACATCATATCATATCATATACATCATATCATATCATATACATCATATCATATCATATACATCATATCATATACATCATAGCATATACATCATATCATATCATATACATCATATCATATCATATACATCATATCATATCATATGCTTCATATCATATCAATCATATCATATTGTATCATATACATCATATACATCATATCATGTGATATCACTGACATCATCACTATACAGGACCACCTAGCCTGTAACATCAGTCTGATGGGGTGAAACACTGACATCATCACTATACAGGACCACCTAGCCTGTAACATCAGTCTGATGGGGTGAAACACTGACATCATCACTATACAGGACCACCTAGCCTGTAACATCAGTCTGATGGGGTGAAACACTGACATCATCACTATACAGGACCACCTAGCCTGTAACATCAGTCTGATGGGGTGAAACACTGACATCATCACTATACAGGACCACCTAGCCTGTAACATCAGTCTGATGGGGTGAAACACTGACATCATCACTATACAGGACCACCTAGCCTGTAACATCAGTCTGATGGGGTGAAACACTGACATCATCACTATACAGGACCACCTAGCCTGTAACATCAGTCTGATGGGGTGAAACACTGACATCATCACTATACAGGACCACCTAGCCTGTAACATCAGTCTGATGGGGTGAAACACTGACATCATCACTATACAGGACCACCTAGCCTGTAACATCAGTCTGATGGGGTGAAACACTGACATCATCACTATACAGGACCACCTAGCCTGTAACATCAGTCTGATGGGGTGAAACTGGGGAAAGTACCATGACCTTTTGACCTTTACAGATACTGCAGGAAACTACCAAGTTGCGTACTGAGACATACATGATAGAAATATGGTACCTAGTCTATCACACCAGCTTGACACACACACACACACACACACACACACACACACACACACACACACACACACACACACACACTTTCAGAGCCTGCAGGGGAAAAAGGACTGAATAAAACAGTACTATAATCTGAACCAAAAATGTGAGAGAAATTGTCCTCGTCATAGGATATTCCCAATGTCACCGAGACCAACTGCAAACACCGACACATAAAACCCTGTTAACGTCAGGACTTAACAGAAGAAATCGACATTTCAATAAAATGCTTTAAAAACATTTAGAGAATGAAGAAGGGACAAGCCAGCGTATCTTGAAGTCATTATTAAGCCTCTTCCTGTTCCTCCAGAGACCATTATTCCATAGTCTCAAATTAATCGGATCTTATCAAATGGCGAAACTTTGTGAGACTATTAAATCTTACTATTAAATAGCCATTTGTATTCTAGTATGATGGGGACATGAATCCTTACAGTAGAAGGTTTTAACTCGGCTGGAGTCAGTGTGAAATCACTCTACAGCAGGTTTAGCAGGTTGGCATTAGTGGGATGAATCATGTACTGGAAGTAGCACAGCAGAGTGGTCACTTGCTGGCACAGCCACAAAGTCATCCATTTTAAACCTCATTTTGACTTTGCAGCTGCTCCATCTAGCAGAAATCACCCCGTTCTGCCTCCAGGGTAAGGCTCATGTATTATATTTTTTAACTTGGCAAGACATTTAAAAACAAATTCTTATTTACAATGACGGCCTACTCTGGCCAAACCCTAACCCAGACGACATTGGGCCAATTGTGCACCTCCCAATTACGGCCGGCTGTGATACAGCCTGGAATCAAACCAGGGTCTGTAGTGACGCCTCTAGAACTGAGATGCATTGCCTTAGAACGCTGCACCACTCGGGAACTCATGACAATAAACATCCACCTGTGCAGGCTTCCTGTCATCTGGAATGACTGCATACAAATGAAAGATTTCCCTCATCAGAGAGAGATGGAAAGAGAGAGAGAGAGAGGGTGAGAGAGTGGGAGAGAGAGAGAGGGAGTGAGAGAGGGAGTGAGAGAGAGAGAGTGAGATAGGGAGTGAGAGAGAGAGAGAGAGAGAGAGAAAGGGAGAGGGAGTGAGAAAGGGAGAGAGAGAGAGAGGGAGGGAGAGAGAGAGGGAGAGAGAGAGGGAGAGAGAGAGGGAGTGAGAAAGGGAGAGAGAGAGAGAGAGAGAGGGAGAGAGAGAGGGAAAGAGGGAGGGAGAGGGAGTGAGAAAGGGAGAGAGAGAGAAAGAGGGAGTGAGAGAGAGAGGGAGAGAAAGGGAGTGAGAGAGGGAGGGAGAGAGAGAGAGAGATTGGATCAATCCTACCGTCGCCGGGCTATATGACAGAATAAATGTCAGTAATACAGAGACAGAGAAGGGATATATAAATAAAATACGTCATTTTTTACAACGTATTTTAATGACGTTAATGAAGACCTCTCTGGGGTGTAGGGGGGATCAGTGGGAAGAAGGACCCTAATGAAGACCTCTCTGGGGTGTAGGGGGGGGGATCAGTGGGAAGAGGGACCCTAATGAAGACCTCTCTGGGGTGTAGGGGGGGATCAGTGGGAAGAGGGACCCTAATGAAGACCTCTCTGGGGTGTAGGGGGGATCAGTGGGAAGAGGGACCCTAATGAAGACCTCTCTGGGGTGTAGGGGGGGGGATCAGTGGGAAGAGGGACCCTAATGAAGACCTCTCTGGGGTGTAGGGGGGGATCAGTGGGAAGAGGGACCCTAATGAAGACCTCTCTGGGGTCTAGGGGGATCAGTGGGGATCAGTGGGCAGAGGGACCCACTGGCCAGAAAGGGAGAACTTTACCTCAGAGCACCTCTGGCCCAAGGAGAGGGGGACACAAGTTAACTGGTATAGCAAATATGCTGCCTGATTCCGTTTTTTCCCAAATTTAATTTTCTCCATTTTGTTTTACAAGTTTGAAAATTTGACCATGTTTTTCAGGTCCACAAACAACGTTTAAACCACATAAGAAGACCACCTTTGAGGTCTGGGAAATATAGAAGACATTTCAATTTTGGGGTGTAGTTATGCTTTAATTCCAGTGCAGAACCAGCAAGAGATCATTGTTTGGCTAGCAGTGTTTCTGTAGCGATCATGTGCTTGCAGAGTTAGCTAAACAAATGGCCACTGGATTGATGCAAATAATCACAATATTATTCTGGCAGATTAGGTATAGGCTACTTTATAGTTAACATTTAATTAGGAAGGTTTATGGGAAAGCCTTTACTTCTCTACCAGAAGATGGTTATCATTAGCGTCATCGCTAATGACTACATAAAGAGTAAACACACACGGGCATTTCTGTGCCGTTTCAGAGTGTTGAAAAAAAATATGAATCACTGATGCTGATTGATTGAACTGAAAAGGAACTCTCATTCAAATTAAAACGTCTAAACTATGGTTGTTGCGTGTGAAAACTGAAAAAATTATTCATAAAAAAAAAAATTGTTTTCCCCTTTAGCCTACGTATCAGATTCATCTACTGGGGCAATACTCGTATTCGTAATCGTTTACTTAAATTGACATTTGAAAACATAAAGGATTTTATTATGCCTAAGTAGATGTGGTCAAAATACCTCCCTGCAGGTTTATAGACCAACCTGCAGATTAGGAGCGGCATGCGGGGAGGTGTGTCTGTGAGTGCCTGGATCTGTGTCCTCAAGCCTTACAGCTGGGTTGTTTGCTACCACTCAGTCAGAATGCATATCAGCCTTTCTTCTTCTTTCGCTACTCTCCCTTCACTTGTTAGATATTATGCACATTGACAGCTTGCTAGCAAACGTCCTCGCCTATCGATTTATCATGGTAGCGGGCTAACATCAGAGCCCTATGGCACCCTATTCCCTATATTGTGCACTACTTTTGACCAGGGCCAGTAGGTTCCCATATAGAGACTAGAGTGCCATTTGAGATGCAAACAAGGAGTTTTATACATCTACATGGACACTATAATTGTCCCATGGAGAAGCAGTTTTCTGCATGGATGCTCTGAGCTCTCTCTCTCCTTGTAGATCCCTGCAGAGGAACACTGATGTACTAGCTAGGGGCCTGCATCAACGGTGCTGTGGAGCACAGCCTCTAAACCCACTTAGCCTGTGTGTGTTTTATACCTCTGTACGCTCCGCTCCCTGTAAGTTGTACAGACGCTCCCCGCCCCTTGGCTACAACCGTTCTAATTTAGTGTACCCTGCACGCACAACCCATGTGGAATTCCCGGGTCTCTGACAGCGTTTGGAACTGTCCATCTGTGGTCAAGAACGCTGAGTTCCTCTGGGCCCAGGCTGTCCTTCAGTCCCTTGACGTTTTGGCCCTGATGGAGACATGGATCACCTCAGAGAACACTGCTAGTCCAGGTGCTCTTTCTTCATCTGACTACGTTTTCTCTTATAGTCCGAGAGCATCTGGTCGTCACGGTGGTGCCACAGGGCTACACATTTCTCCTAACTGGAGATTTTCCCTTTTCTCCCTCTTCCTCATTTGAATTCCATTCTGTCACTGTCACTTTTCCACTGAAGCTTAACATTGTAATCTATCCCCCAACAGGAGCCCTTGGAGAGTTCCTCAATGAGCTCATTTCCTGACGATGGCTCACCGCTCTTCGTACTTTGCAACTTCAGCCTCCAGACGTCTGACTTCGATAATTTTTTTTCCAACTCTCTTTCCCCTCCTTGCCTCTTTTGAACTCACCCAGTCCCCTCCAACTCACAAGGCCATACGCTTTACCTCATCTTTACTAGAGGCTGTTCTCCTACTAATCTCACTGTAACCTCCTCCAGGTCTCTGTTCTCCTACTAATCTCACTGTAACCCCCCTCCAGGTCTCTGTTCTCCTACTAATCTCACTGTAACCCCCCCCCCCCTCCAGGTCTCTGTTCTCCTACTAATCTCACTGTAAACCCCCTCCAGGTCTCTGTTCTCCTACTAATCTCACTGTAACCCCCCCCCCCCCCCCCCCCCTCCAGGTCTCTGTTCTCCTACTAATCTCACTGTAACCCCCCTCCAGGTCTCTGTTCTCCTACTAATCTCACTGTAACCCCCTCCAGGTCTCTGTTCTCCTACTAATCTCACTGTAACCCCCCCCCCCCCCTTCAGGTCTCTGTTCTCCTACTAATCTCACTGTAAACCCCCTCCAGGTCTCTGTTCTCCTACTAATCTCACTGTAACCCCCCTCCAGGTCTCTGTTCTCCTACTAATCTCACTGTATCCCCCCTCCAGGTCTCTGTTCTCCTACTAATCTCACTGTAACCCCCCTCCAGGTCTCTGTTCTCCCACTAATCTCACTGTAACTCCCTTCCAGGTCTCTGTTCTCCTACTAATCTCACTGTAACCTCCTCCAGGTCTCTGTTCTCCTACTAATCTCACTGTAACCCCCCCCCCCCCCCCTCCAGGTCTCTGTTCTCCTACTAATCTCACTGTAACCCCCTCCAGGTCTCTGTTCTCCTACTAATCTCACTGTAACCCCCTCCAGGTCTCTGTTCTCCTACTAATCTCACTGTAACCCCCTCCAGGTCTCTGTTCTCCTACTAATCTCACTGTAACCCCCTCCAGGTCTCTGTTCTCCTACTAATCTCACTGTAACCCCCCCCCTCCAGGTCTCTGTTCTCCTACTAATCTCACTGTAACCCCCCCCCCCCCTCCAGGTCTCTGTTCTCCTACTAATCTCACTGTAAACCCCTCCAGGTCTCTGTTCTCCTACTAATCTCACTGTGACCCCCTCCAGGTCTCTGTTCTCCTACAAATCTTACTGTAACCCCCTCCAGGTCTCTGTTCTCCTACTAATCTCACTGTAACCAGGTCCAGGTCTCTGATCACTCACATACCTGTCTTTAAGGAACTACCTGTCTTTAAGGAACTACC
This sequence comes from Oncorhynchus clarkii lewisi, assembly GCF_045791955.1. Lineage (NCBI taxonomy): Eukaryota > Metazoa > Chordata > Actinopteri > Salmoniformes > Salmonidae > Oncorhynchus > Oncorhynchus clarkii. Next base: position 96,631,771 of record NC_092151.1, on the reverse strand, counting down.
TGTCTCATCTCTGTATCAGAAGAAACACTGTAGATGAGAATGAACATTTACCCCTCTGATCACTTATCTGGGGTAAATCAGCAGACAGTGAAGGGACAGTCTCATACAGTCTCATACAGTATGTTTCAAACTCCTGTACGCTACCGTGGGACGTTATTTCGTCACTGAACAGGCCAGAGACAGTCAGTCTCTCCTCCCGTTGTCCTCTAACCATCCTTCTGCCTCTGTCTGTCTGCCAGTCTGTCTGTCTGTCCTCCCGTTGTCCTCTAACAATCCTGTCTGTCTGTCTGTCTGTCTGTCTGTCTGCCTGTCTGTCTGTCAGTCTCTCCTCCCATCGTCCTCTAACAATCCTGTCTGTCTGTCTGTCTGTCTGTCTGTCCTCCCATCGTCCTCTAACAATCCTGTCTGTCTGTCTGTCTGTCTGTCTGTCCTCCCGTCGTCCTCTAACAATCCTGTCTGTCTGTCTGTCTGTCTGTCTGTCCTCCCGTCGTCCTCTAACAATCCTGTCTGTCTGTCTGTCTGTCTGTCTGTCTGTCTGTCTGTCTGTCTGTCTGTCTGTCTGTCTGTCTGCCTGCCTGCCTGCCTGCCTGCCTGCCTGCCTGCCTGCCTGCCTGCCTGCCTCATACTTCAACTCTATAACATCTACACAACCTCTCCACTCTCCTGCTAAAGTGGATTTCCCTCTGACTTTTAAATGTTTTACATGTGAATATTTTATCAGAGGCTCTTTCCCCAGATCTACTTGCAGTATCCCCTTGAGGGTTAATCAAGTTATATTGTATTGCATTCTACTGAATTGTAAACGGTGTGTGTATCCCTCACCCTGTGGTAAAGTGGCCATGAAGGTTTGTTTGTGTAAACACCATGGTCACAGCAGCCGGTTGGCAGGTTAACTAAACCACAAAGCACTGCAGATCAGCATGTAACACTCCTTTGGTTTGCAGTGGAAATGTTGGCACTGCGTGATTATGCAGCAAACACAACACTCAGTTCAGCTCCCGTCCAGAAACAGACCTCAGAGTGTTCTCTCCCTGGGCCGACTGAGCAGGAAGTCCACATGGCACCCTACTCCCTATATAGTGCACTACCTTTGAACAGGGATATGTAGAGAATAGGGTGTAATTTTGGATGCTACCCTTGGTGTCCTTAACACTGTACCTACCAGATGCTATATTAACACTGTACCTACCAGATACTATATTAACACTGTACCTACCAGATGACACTTAATTGACACTATATCCAGTGATTAATTGACACTGTACCCAGTGATTAATTGACACTGTACCCAGTGATTAATTGACACTGTACCCAGTGATTAACTGACACTGTACCCAGTCTGTAACTGACACTGTACCCAGTGATTAATTGAAACTGTACCCAGTGATTAACTGACACTGTACCCAGTGTTTACTTATGTTGTAGCACTAGCTAGCTGCTGAGGGTTTGGACTAATGGAACGGTTCTGTTCTGACCACAGCTACAGTATAATGGACTAATGGAACGGTTCTGTTCTGACCACAGCTACAGTATAATGGAACGGTTCTGTTCTGACCACAGCTACAGTATAATGGACTAATGGAACGGTTCTGTTCTGACCACAGCTACAGTATAATGGACTAATGGAACGGTTCTGTTCTGACCACAGCTCCAGTATAATGGAACGGTTCTGTTCTGACCACAGCTACAGTATAATGGACTAATGGAACGGTTCTGTTCTGACCACAGCTACAGTATAATGGACTAATGGAACGGTTCTGTTCTGACCACAGCTACAGTATAATGGACTAATGGAACGGTTCTGTTCTGACCACAGCTACAGTATAATGGACTAATGGAATTAAGGGCAACCAGCATCACTCTACACTATATTACCTGTCACATTAATAAAGACATAAAGGCTAACCAGCATCACTCTACAGTATATTACCTGTCACATTAATAAAGACATAAAGAGCAACCAGCATCACTCTACACCATATTACCTGTCACATTAATAAAGACATAAAGGCTAACCAGCATCACTCTACACTATATTACCTGTCACATTAATAAAGACAAACAGAGCAACCAGCATCACTCTACACTATATTACCTGTCGCATTAATAAGGTCTTCCTGGTAAGGTATTCAACATAATCTCAGTCAGTCAGGCTTACTCTGAGACTACAGAGATCCCACATTGTATTTTCACACATAATGTGATCTTAATAAGCAGTGACAGCGTAGTTCTGAGCGTCACCAGTCAGCCCATACCTACATAAAGAATGAAAGAAACAGGCTTGGGAACGTTGCTCTCCTCTCTCACCTTCTCTTTGGGCAATGTCTATATCACACCCACTCCATCTGGGCCAGCTGGGGTACTGTAGCCAGGCAGGTACCGCTGGCCAGTTAGATAAACAGTAACAGCCTTTCCATCTGGGCCAGCTGGGGTACTGTAGCCAGGCAGGTACCGCTGGCCAGTTTAATAAACAGTAACAGCCTCTCCATCTGGGCCAGCTGGGGTACTGTAGCCATGCAGGTACCACTGGCCAGTTTAATAAACAGTAACAGCCTCTCCATCTGGGCCAGCTGGGGTACTGTAGCCAGGCAGGTACTGCTGGCCAGTTTAATAAACAGTAACACCCACTCCATCTGGGCCAGTTTTATGAAGTGTAATAGCTTATTACTGTAGTTGCTGTAGAGGCTTCTTTGTACGTTCATTCATAATTGATTTTATGGGTTGAACAAAAACAGTACTCACTCCAATGGATTGGAGTAGATACAAGACCATCAGAAAGTATTCACACAACCCCTCTACAACCTACAACCTTGAATTTAAAATGGATTATATTGAGATGTTGTGTCACTGGCCTACACTCAACACCCGATAACCCTCACACTCAACTCTGGACCTCGAAGCCAGTTCCAATGCATTTTTTTATTCCCCTCTAATCAGGGACTAATTAAGACCTGGAACACCGGTTCTACCTGCAATTAATTGTCAGGTAGAACAGAAAACTAGCAGGCTTCGAATCTCATAGGTTTTAAGAGTAATGACAAAGAAGAATGTGTTTAGAAATGTTTACAAATTAATTTAAAAATGAAAGACGGAAATGTCTTGAGTCAATAATTATTCAACCCCTTTGGTATGGCAAACCTAAATAAGTTAAATTATTGCTTAATAGAGTCGATGTCCACTCCCCTGTGGACATCTAATTAGCATAACAAAACATTCCCCATAGAAATCTGTCAGTTTAAGCTAGAGATACCTGTTTTTTTTGCATTGGATGATTCTCAACACACCACATTCGCCGATGTCATATATCCGCATCTACGGTGACTTACCAAGATGACAGGTTCCTGAGTGACTTACCAAGATGACAGGTTACTGAGTGATTTACCAAGATGACAGGTTCCTGAGTGATTTACCAAGATGACATCGAAGGTTCCTGAGTGACTTACCAAGATGACAGGTTCCTGAGTGACTTACCAAGATGACATCGAAGGTTCCTGAGTGACTTACCAAGATGACATCGAAGGTTCCTGAGTGACTTACCAAGATGACAGGTTCCTGAGTGACTTACCAAGATGACATCGAAGGTTCCTGAGTGACTTTCCAAGATGACATCGAAGGTTCCTGAGTGACTTACCAAGATGACATCGAAGGTTCCTGAGTGACTTACCAAGATGACATCGAAGGTTCCTGAGTGACTTACCAAGATGACATCGAAGGTTCCTGAGTGACTTACCAAGATGACATCGAAGGTTCCTGAGTGACTTACCAAGATGACATTGAAGGTTCCTGAATGACCTACCAAGATGACATCGAAGGTTCCTGAGTGACTTACCAAGATGACATCGAAGGTTCCTGAGAGGCCTAATTACAGTTTTGACTCAAATTGGCTTGAAAATCTACGGCAAGACTTGAAAACGGCTGTCTAGCAATGATCAACAAACAACTTGAATAATTTTATAAAAGAATAAGAATAATATATATATATTGTACAATCCAGGTGTGCAAAGCTCTTAGAGACTTACCCCAAAATAGTCAGCAGTAATGGCTACCAAAGGGGATCCAGACTGTGCATTGATCTCCCTTTGTTGTAACCTTTTCACTATGTTTAGGTCATTTTTTTATTTGACCTTTATTTTACTAGGCAAGTCAGTTAAGAACAAATTCTTATTTTCAATGACGGTCTAGAGTGTAAGGACTAGGGAGCCACTTGGGACGCAGACCTCAACTTCCCTTTGTTGTTCCTGACTTCCTTCCTCAAAGAACATTTTGCATTTTGCATGAATAAGGCATTTCAAACCTTTTAAATGATGCATCCAGCCCTGTGTGTAAAACTAACCACTTCAGCAGGGATAGATAAAATAGCTGGTATGTTCTCTTAGACTGACGGGTACTGGGATGAATTATTTTAGCCTATAGGGCTAAGTGCAGACCAGGCAGAGAGACTGAGGGGGAACAGGAGCAGATGCATTAGGCCTATGGTAAGGGATGGGTGGATGGTTGGGTACAGTCCCATGATGCTGTCAAGATCTTTAACATGATTTATTCAACATGCTTTTCTATCAGTTAGCCATTGTGATGAACGATTATTTAGCCCTGTGGTAAGGGTTTTCTGTGATGAAGTAGAAAACTGTGGCTATAGCAGCATCAAACTGGACTAATACAGTACAGCATCAAGCTGGACTAATACAGTACAGCACCAAACTGGACTAATACAGTACAGCATCAAGCTGGACTAATACAGTACAGCACCAAACTGGACTAATACAGTACAGCATCAAGCTGGACTAATACAGTACAGTACAGCATCAAGCTGGACTAATACAGTACAGTACTGCATCAAGCTGGACTAAAACAGTACAGTACTGCACCAAGCTGGACAAATACAGTACAGCATCAAGCTGGACTAATACAGTACAGCATCAAGCTGGACTAATACAGTACAGCATCAAGCTGGACTAATACAGTACAGCATCAAGCTGGACTAATACAGTACAGTACAACACCAAGCTGGACTAATACAGTATAGTACATTATCAAGCTGGACTAATACAGTACAGCACCAAGCTGGACTAATACAGTACAGTACAACACCAAGCTGGACTAATACAGTACAGTACATTATCAAGCTGGACTATTACAGTACAGCATCAAGCTGGACTAATACAGTACAGCATCAAGCTGGACTAATACAGTACAGCATCAAGCTGGACAAATACAGTACAGCATCAAGCTGGACTAATACAGTACAGCATCAAGCTGGACTAATACAGTACAGCACCAAACTGGACTAATACAGTACAGCATCAAGCTGGACTAATACAGTACAGCATCAAGCTGGACTAATAAAGTACAGTACATTATCAAGCTGGACTAATACAGTACAGTACTGCACCAAGCTGGACTAATACAGTACAGCATCAAGCTGGACTAATACAGTACAGCATCAAGCTGGACTAATACAGTACAGCATCAAGCTGGACTAATACAGTACAGCACCTAACTGGACTAATACAGTACAGCATCAAGCTGGACTAATACAGTACAGCACCAAACTGGACTAATACAGTACAGCATCAAGCTGGACTAATACAGTACAGCATCAAGCTGGACTGATACAGTACAGTACAGCATCAAGCTGGACTAAAACAGTACAGTACTGCACCAAGCTGGACAAATACAGTACAGCATCAAGCTGGACTAATACAGTACAGCATCAAGCTGGACTAATACAGTACAGCATCAAGCTGGACTAATACAGTACAGCATCAAGCTGGACTAATACAGTACAGTACAACACCATGCTGGACTAATACAGTACAGTACATTATCAAGCTGGACTAATACAGTACAGCACCAAGCTGGACTAATACAGTACAGTACATTATCAAGCTGGACTATTACAGTACAGCATCAAGCTGGACTAATACAGTACAGCATCAAGCTGGACTAATACAGTACAGCATCAAACTGCACTAACACAGTACAGCACCAAACTGGACTAATACAGTACAGCATCAAGCTGGACTAATACAGTACAGCACCAAACTGGACTAATACAGTACAGCATCAAGCTGGACTAATACAGTACAGCACCAAACTGGACTAATACAGTACAGCATCAAGCTGGACTAATACAGTACAGTACAGCATCAAGCTGGACTAATACAGTACAGTACAGCATCAAGCTGGACTAATACAGTGCAGTACAGCATCAAGCTGGACTAATACAGTACAGCATCAAGCTGGACTAATACAGTACAGTGCAGCACCAAGCTGGACTAATACAGTACAGAATCAAGCTGGACTAATACAGTACAGTACAGCATCAAGCTGGACTAATACAGTACAGCACCAAGCTGGACTAATACAGTACAGTACAACACCAAGCTGGACTAATACAGTACAGTACATTATCAAGCTGGACTATTACAGTACAGCATCAAGCTGGACTAATACAGTACAGCATCAAGCTGGACTAATACAGTACAGCATCAAGCTGGACAAATACAGTACAGCATCAAGCTGGACTAATACAGTACAGCATAAAGCTGGACTAATACAGTACAGCACCAAACTGGACTAATACAGTACAGCATCAAGCTGGACTAATACAGTACAGCATCAAGCTGGACTAATACAGTACAGTACATTATCAAGCTGGACTAATACAGTACAGTACTGCACCAAGCTGGACTAATACAGTACAGCATCAAGCTGGACTAATACAGTACAGCATCAAGCTGGACTAATACAGTACAGCATCAAGCTGGACTAATACAGTACAGCATCAAGCTGGACTAATACAGTACAGCATCAAGCTGGACTAATACAGTGCAGTACAACACCAAGCTGGACTAATACAGTACAGTACATTATCAAGCTGGACTAATACAGTACAGCACCAAGCTGGACTAATACAGTACAGCATCAAGCTGGACTAATACAGTACAGTGCAGCACCAAGCTGGACTAATACAGTACAGCATCAAGCTGGACTAATACAGTACAGTGCAGCATCAAGCTGGACTAATACAGTACAGTGCAGCACCAAGCTGGACTAATACAGTACAGCATCAAGCTGGACTAATACAGTACAGTACAGCATCAAGCTGGACTAATACAGTACAGTACAGCATCAAGCTGGACTAATACAGTACAGCATCAAGCTGGACTAATTCAGTACAGCATCAAGCTGGACTAATGCAATACAGCACCAAGCTGGACTAATACAGTACAGTACAGCATCAAGCTGGACTAATACAGTACAGTACAGCATCAAGCTGGACTAATACAGTGCAGTACAGCATGAAGCTGGACTAATACAGTACAGCATCAAGCTGGACTAATACAGTACAGTGCAGCACCAAGCTGGACTAATACAGTACAGAATCAAGCTGGACTAATACAGTACAGTACAGCATCAAGCTGGACTAATACAGTACAGCATCAAGCTGGACTAATACAGTACAGCATCAAGCTGGACCAATACAATACAGCATCAAGCTGGACTAATACAGTACAGTAGAGCATCAAGCTGGACTAATACAGTACAGTATAGCATCAAGCTGGACTAATACAATACAGCACCAAGCTGGACTAATACAGTACAGTACAGCACCAAGCTGGACTAATACAGTACAGTACAGCACCAAGCTGGACTAATACAGTACAGTACAGCATCAAGCTGGACTAATACAGTACAGCATCAAGCTGGACTAATACAGTACAGCACCAAGCTGGACTAATACAGTACAGTACAGCACCAAGCTGGACTAATACAGTACAGCACCAAGCTGGACTAATACAGTACAGCACCAAGCCTGACTAATACAGTACAGTACAGCACCAAGCTGGACTAATACAGTACAGTACAGCACGAAGCTGGACTAATACAGTACAGTACAGCAGCTTATGAAATGTCATTGTGTGTGAGCAAATCTGATGTTGAGCAGATGTAACTTTGATTCACTAGGCTGGTAGAGCAGATGTAACTTTGATTCACTAGGCTGGTAGAGCAGATGTAACTTTGATTCACTAGGCTGGTAGAGCAGATATAACTTTGATTCACTAGGCTGGTAGAGCAGATGTAACTTGATTCACTAGGCTGGTAGAGCAGATGTAACTTTGATTCACTAGGCTGGTAGAGCAGATGTAACTTTGATTCACTAGGCTGGTAGAGTAGATGTAACTTTGATTCACTAGGCTGGTAGAGCAGATGTAACTTTGATTCACTAGGCTGGTAGAGCAGATGTAACTTTGATTCACTAGGCTGGTAGAGTAGATGTAACTTTGATTCACTAGGCTGGTAGAGCAGATGTAACTTGATTCACTAGGCTGGTAGAGCAGATGTAACTTTGATTCACTAGGCTGGTAGAGCAGATGTAACTTTGATTCACTAGGCTGGTAGAGCAGATATAACTTTGATTCACTAGGCTGGTAGAGCAGATGTAACTTGATTCACTAGGCTGGTAGAGCAGATGTAACTTTGATTCACTAGGCTGGTAGAGCAGATGTAACTTTGATTCACTAGGCTGGTAGAGTAGATGTAACTTTGATTCACTAGGCTGGTAGAGCAGATGTAACTTTGATTCACTAGGCTGGTAGAGCAGATGTAACTTTGATTCACTAGGCTGGTAGAGTAGATGTAACTTTGATTCACTAGGCTGGTAGAGCAGATGTAACTTTGATTCACTAGGCTGGTAGAGCAGATGTAACTTTGATTCACTAGGCTGGTAGAGCAGATGTAACTTTGATTCACTAGGCTGGTAGAGCTACAGTCGTTCCAGCTAGACTAGTATCTGACACAACCAACGAGGACCGTACTTCATCAGGCTGGGCTACTGCTGCATTGTGCTGTCAGATGCAAACAAAACAAAAATAACTTTGAAAATAGTCCGATTTTTTATTCCCTCTGGTATAGCCTCATTTAGAGATATGCACTTCCTCTTGCAAAGTCCTAGAATAAAGATCCTCCAAGACAGAACAATCATATACAAAATGCACCAGAGCTTAAGAACAGACCCTGTACCAGAATATGTTTCTTGTGGAAAAAGATGTGTTGGGAGCTAGGGAGGTAGGTAGGTAGGTAGGTAGGTAGGAAGGAAGGAAGGAAGGAAGGAAGGAAGGAAGGAAGGAAGGAAGGAAGGAAGGAAGGAAGGAAGGAAGGAAGGTAGGTAGGTAGGTAGGTAGGTAGGTAGGTAGGTAGGTAGGTAGGTAGGTAGGTGAATACTGGCTGGAATAGACACCGGACTGTGCTCAGTATGGATGGTTCAGTTTGGCCATTTTGTTCAGACAGAAGGAGTATTCTCCCCAACTCCCAGCTCTGTGTCACTGTGATAGACCAGCCTTGTCTGGGAAGTTTCCCATACAAATCAACCTGACTGCCATGAATCAGCCAGACCAACCCAGCACCTCTATACAGCGTCAAATCCAGATTAAATATGACCAGGAATTTATTTCTCCCCTCTGACAAGCAATTAGTTCATTCTCCAAAAGTGATGCATCATCTCATTGTGATTTTATTTGGTTCTACTGACAGAGAGAAGGCCTTGGCAGCCAATTACTGTTATATAGAACAAGACAGATGCACAGAGAGAACGACAGACATACTCCGGGAACCCCTCACCTGACAGAGCTGTGAAGATAGTTTCATTAGCGCTCAGTTTGAATGGCCTGCCAAACAGAACCTTGCTAACATGCAGGTTGAAAGTACTAACAGTACGTTACATAATTCCCACCTCGACACCATAACTTCACCCTGTTCAGAGAGACAGGAAGATACTGTTTATTTTCACGTTTTATCCAATATGTATGCATATTATGTTCCTATCAGGTATATTGAGTAGGTGGGTGGATAGACACAGTACCGTGGGGAAAGACAAAGCTATCAGAGAACTCAGATAGACACACAGCTATACATAGTGAGTGGCTGAGTGACACAGGAGCCGGTAGCTGCCACAACACAGCAGTACCTCACGCCAAGCATATTACCAATCCTGGCCTGTCTACATTTTTCCCAAGTACTGGAGGTGATCCAACAGGAATAGACTGGGGGAAGGAAGTTAGAGCAGGGAAATCACTCACACTGAGAGGAGAGAAAGTAGAGAGCTCAAACGTTTCCCCAACTATAGGAAAAGCACAGAGCACCAAGAAATCAGTAGTCCGTAAAATGTATATAAGCTGGAAGTAGAAGCCTATGTGTTGTTGTCCATTAGTTTCCTCCAATTAGTGGACGGGTTGTTAGGGTTACGGAAAAATAATAAACAAGGAATACATTTAAAATAATATATATATATATATATGGGGGGTTGGAGATGATACAGACAATTACATTGATGGAAGTCACAATCTGTCTGCAGTATTAAAGCTGATCCACCCCCTGTCACACCCTGATCTGTTTTGCCTGTCTTGTGCTTGTGCAGGTTGAGAGCTTCAAGTTCCTTGGTCTCCACATCCCCAACAAACATCACCAATAAACTAACATAGTCCAAGCACACCAAGACAGTAGTGAAGAGGGCACGACAAAACCTATTCCCCCTTCTCAGGAGACTGAAAAGATTTGGCATGGGCCCTCAGATCCTCAAAAGGTTCTACAGTTGCACCATCGAGAGCATCCTGGTTGCATCACTGCCTTGTATGGCAACTGCTCGGCCTCCGACAGCAAGGCACTACAGAGTGTAGTGCGTACAGCCCAGTACATTACTGGGCCAAGCTTACTGTCATCCAGAACCTCTATACAAGGCGGTGTCAGAGGAAGGCCGTGAAAATTGTCAAAGACTCCAGCCACCCTAGTCATAGAATGTTCTCTCTACAACTGCACTGCAAGTGGTACCGGAGCACGAAGTCTAGGTCCAAGAGGCTTCTAAACAGCTTCTACCCCCCAAGCCATTAGACTCCTGAACATCTAGTCAAATGGCTACCCAGTAAATTTGCAATCCCCCCACTTTTTACACCACTGATACTCTCTGTTGTCATCTATGCATAGTCACTCTAATGACTCTACCGACATGTACATATTACCTCAACTAACCGGTGCCCCCGCACATTGACACTGTACCGGTACCCCCCTGTATATAGTCTCGCTATTGTTATTTTACTGCTGCTCTTTAATTACTTGGCTCTTATTCTTATCCATATTTTTTTTTTAAACTGCATTGTTGGTTAGGGGCTCGTAAGTAAGCATTTCACTGTAAGGTCTACTACACTTGTTGTATTCAGCATTTCACTGTAAGGTCTACTACACCTGTTGTATTCAGCATTTCACTGTAAGGTCTACTACACCTGTTGTATTCAGCATTTCACTGTAAGGTCTACTACACCTGTTGTATTCAGCATTTCACTGTAAGGTCTACTACACCTGTTGTATTCAGCATTTCACTGTAAGGTCTACTACACCTGTTGTATTCAGCATTTCCCTGTGAGGTCTACTACACCTGGTGTATTCAGCATTTCACTGTAAGGTCTACTACACCTGTTGTATTCAGCATTTCACTGTAAGGTCTACTACACCTGTTGTATTCAGCATTTCACTGTAAGGTCTACTACACCTGTTGTATTCAGCATTTCCCTGTGAGGTCTACTACACCTGTTGTATTCAGCATTTCACTGTAAGATCTACTACACCTGTTGTATTCAGCATTTCACTGTAAGGTCTACTACACCTGTTGTATTCAGCATTTCCCTGTGAGGTCTACTACACCTGTTGTATTCAGCATTTCCCTGTGAGGTCTACTACACCTGTTGTATTCAGCATTTCCCTGTGAGGTCTACTACACCTGTTGTATTCGGTGCATGTGACTAATAACATTTGATTTGATTTGATTTGTCTCCAGCACCCCACCAGGTGTCTCCTATTTTACTTATTATATCCTGTGTATTTATACCTGAGTTTTCTGTCTGTCTTTTGCCAGATTGTGTTGTTTTGTCAGGTCTTACCAGCATTTTCCAGTTCCTGTTTTCTAGTTCTTGTTTTCTAGTCTTCCCTGTTGCGAATTTTCTGCCTGTCCTGACATTGAGACTGCCTGCCGTTCTGTCACTGATTGACTATGTCTTGGATTACGAACTTCTGACTGCCCTCGACCTGCCCAATGCCTGTCCCTTTGTTCATAATAAATATCCAGCACCAAGCTGGACTAATACAGTACAGCATCAAGCTGGACTAATACAATACAGCACCAAGCTGGACTAATACAGTACAGTACAGCATCAAGCTGGACTAATACAGTACAGTACAGCATCAAGCTGGACTAATACCCCCTAACAAACACAATATTAAAGATGATTTACCCCATAGAAGGCCTGTGTCCCAAATGGAACTCTATTCCCTACATCAGAAATATAACATCTCCAATCCTGTTCCTGGAGAGCTACAGTCCTACTGGATTTTGCTCCACTCCCAATTGTATTTAACCCGATTCAGCTTGTCAAGCAGTGCCCGTTTTCCTGATGGAGAATTTAGGCGTACGAGTGTTTTAACGATGCATCTTTTCTACAACGGACAAATATGCAACATACGTTTCCCACGCAGACTGAATGTTGGCTAAATGCGTTGTTCAGGCTAGGATAGAATCGAAAGAAAGGCAACGCTGATAGGCAAGATGCAATAGATGGTAGAAAATACTGTATATACATATTGGATGAGTATTGCAAGATATGAAAACATTATTAAAGTGGTCTTATTAAAGTGACTAGTGATTTCAAGTCTGTATGTACTGTAGGCATCAGCCTCTCTGTGTTAGTGATGACAGTTAAACAGTCTGATGGCCTTGAGAGAGAAGATGTTTTTCAGTCTCTCGGTCCGAGCTTTGATGCACCTGTACTGACCTCGCCTTCTGGATGGTAGTGGGGTGAACAGGCAGTGGCTCGGGTGGTGGTTGTCCTTGATGATGGGGTGGCAGGGTAGCCTATGGGGCGGCAGGGTAGCCTAGTGGCTGGAGTGCTGGACTAGTAACCAGAAGGTTGCAAGCTCAAACCCCTGAGCTGACAAGGTAAAAATCTGTCGTTCTGCCCCTGAACAAGGCAGTTAACCCACTGTTCCTAGGCCATCATTGAAAATAAGAATTTCTTCTTAACTGACTTGCCTAGTTAAATAAAGGTACATTTTAAAAAATATTTTTGGCCTTCCTGTGACATCGGTGGTGTAGGTGTTCTGGAGGACAGGTAGTTTGCCCCCAGTGATGCATTGTGCAGATCGCAGCACCCTCTGGCGAGCCTTGCGGATGTGGGCGGTGCAGTTGCCATACCAGGCGGTGATATAGCAAGATAGTAAAAATCTGTAAAAATTTGTGAGGGTTTTAGGTGACAAGCCAAATTGCTTCAGCCTCCTGAGGTTGAAGAGGCGTTATAGCGCCTTCTTCACCACACTGTCTGTGTGGGTGGACCATTTCAGTTTGTCGGTGATGTGTACACCAAGGAACTTGAAACTTTCCACCTTCTCCACTGCTTTCCCATTGATGTAGATAGGGTGGTGCTCCCTCTGCTGTTTCCTGTAGTCCACAATCATCTGCTTTGTTTTGTTGACTTAGAATGAGAGCCTGTTTTCCTGACACCACACTCCGAGTGCCCTCACCTCCTCGTCATTGTTGGTAATCAAGCCCACTACGGTTGCTTGGTCTCAAACTTAAAGATTAAGTTGGAGGCGTGCATGACCACACAGTCATGTGTAAACAGGGAGTACAGGAGGGGGCTGAGCACGCACCCTTGTGGGAACCCAGTGCTGAGGATCAGCAAAGTGGAGATGTTGTTTCCTACCTTCACCACCTGGGGGCAGCCCGTCAAGAAGTCCAGGACAGAAATACACAAGACGGGATTGAGACCCATAGCCTCAAGCTTAATGATGAGCTTGGAGGATAAAATGGTGTTGAATGCTGAGCTGTAGTCAATGAACAGCATTCTTACATAGGTATTCTTCTTGTCCAGATGGATTAGGGCAGTGTGCAGTGTGATTGCGATTGCATCATCTGTGGACCTATTGGGGCGGTATGCAAATTTAAGTGGTTCTAGGGTGGCAGGTAAGGTGGAGGTGATATGATCCTTGACTAGTCTCTCAAAGCACTTCATGATGACAGACGTGAGTGCTACAGGGCGATAGTCATTTAGTTCAGTTACCTTTGCCTTCTTGGGTACAGGAACAATGTTGGCCATCTTGAAGCATGTGGGGACAGCAGACTGGGCTAGGGAGAGATTGAATATGTCCGTAAACACACCAGCCAGCTGGGCTGCCAGTCATCTTTACATGGTTAAATACGGTGGTTCGCGATTTCAGTGTTGAACGAATGCCGCCATCTATCCACGGGTTCTGGTTAGGGTAGGTTTTAATAGTAAGAGTGGGTACAACATCTAAAATGCACTTCCTTATAAACTCAATCACCGAATCAGTGTATAAATCAAAAATCTGAGGCTGCCCGGAACATTTCCCAGTCTGCGTGATAAAACAATCTTGAAGTCGTGGATTCCGATTGGTCAGACCAGCGTTGAATAGTTTTTGTCACGGGTACATCCTGTTTGAGTTTCTGCCTATAGGACGGGAGGAGTAAAATGGAGTCGTGGTGAGATTTGCCGATGAGAGGCCGGGGGAGAGCCTTGTATGCATCATGGAAGTTAGAGTAGCAGTGATCCCCTGCACGTGCTACAATCAAAATGCTGATAGAATTTAGGTAGCCTTGTTCTCAAATTTGCTTTGTTAAAATCCCCAGCTACAATAAATGCAGCCTCAGGATATATAGTTTCCAGTTTGCATAGAGTCCAATGAAGTTCTTTGAGGGCCGTCGTGGTATCGGCTTGAGGGGGGGATATACACGGCTGTGATAATAACTGACGAGAATTCTCTTGGGATATAATATGGTCGGCATTTGAATGTGAGGAATTCTAGGTCAGGTGAACAAAAGGACTTGAGTTCCTGCATGTTGTTACGATTACCCAATGAGTCGTTAATGATAATGATAAACAGAGTATTTTACAATCCCTGATGTCTACCTGAAAACTAACCCTAGCCCTAAATTTTGTAAACCTTGTTGTCTAGAGACTGGACATTGGTGAGTAATATACTCGGAAGCGGTGGGTGATGTTGGTAAGCTGACCTTGCTCTGATATCCAATAGTTCTTCCCGGCTGTATGTAGTAACACTTAAAATTTGCTGGGCTAACAATGTATGAAATAATACATAAAAAAAAAAAAATACTGCATTGTTTCCTAAGGACTAGAAGCGAGGCGACCCTGTCGGCACCATCTTGCACCTCACAGATTTGGCACATCATTGTGCCCATATTAGGCTACACATCATGAAATTTACTGAGACAAATTACAGACAGTAGCAAAATAGAACTAAATTGATTGAACATGAAATGTATTTCAATATGATTGAAATAGGTCTATAGACTACTGTCTATGCAATCATCTCAGTTTTAATTGAAAACATATATTGATATGTCATTTATTTGTATCAATTGGAAGACAAAGTTGCCTTTGTAGTCAACCTTGTTCTGAATTTATCCGCGGTCGCAGAGACTGAAAAACCATGTGAATCTATGTCACGGGGATCTTCTGTTTATTAAGTGGCACTGAAGGGCAAAAATAATCTAATGACAAACGTAGCTGTTCTAGGAGTGATCTGAGGCAGGTGTTAGGTTACTCAGCTGTTCTACGAGTGATCTGAGGCAGGTGTTAGGTTACTCAGCTGTTCTACGAGTGGTCTGAGGCAGGTGTTAGGTTACTCAGCTGTTCTACGAGTGATCTGAGGCAGGTGTTAGGTTACTCAGCTGTTCTACGAGTGATCTGAGGCAGGTGTTAGGTTACTCAGCTGTTCTACGAGTGATCTGAGGCAGGTGTTAGGTTACTCAGCTGTTCTACGAGTGATCTGAGGCAGGTGTTAGGTTACTCAGCTGTTCTACGAGTGATCTGAGGCAGGTGTTAGGTTACTCAGCTGTTCTACGAGTGGTCTGAGGCAGGTGTTAGGTTACTCAGCTGTTCTACGAGTGATCTGAGGCAGGTGTTAGGTTACTCAGCTGTTCTACAAGTGGTCTGAGGCAGGTGTTAGGTTACTCAGCTGTTCTACGAGTGATCTGAGGCAGGTGTTAGGTTACTCAGCTGTTCTACGAGTGGTCTGAGGCAGGTGTTAGGTTACTCAGCTGTTCTACGAGTGATCTGAGGCAGGTGTTAGGTTACTCAGCTGTTCTACGAGTGATCTGAGGCAGGTGTTAGGTTACTCAGCTGTTCTACGAGTGATCTGAGGCAGGTGTTAGGTTACTCAGCTGTTCTACGAGTGGTCTGAGGCAGGTGTTAGGTTACTCAGCTGTTCTACGAGTGATCTGAGGCAGGTGTTAGGTTACTCAGCTGTTCTACGAGTGATCTTAGGCAGGTGTTAGGTTACTCAGCTGTTCTACGAGTGGTCTGAGGCAGGTGTTAGGTTACTCAGCTGTTCTACGAGTGATCTGAGGCAGGTGTTAGGGTAAGAGTGTTTTCAAGTGCAACATTAATAACGATGGTTTTGGGAAAACAGCTCAGAGATTTAACAATGCTTCTACAAAGGTTCTAACTAAGAACATAGCCTTAAGATGTTTTGTAGAAACCGGGAACTGCTAATAATTAGAATCAGGTGCGCTAGATTAGGGTTGGAGTGAAAACCTACAGGTCAGTAGCTCTCCAGGAACAGGGTTTGGAGAATTGCCAGGGACGCCTCACGATACAATATGTATTGCGATTTGATGTTCCAAACATATTGCTCACTATATGTCTGCTGCAGACGGACAAGAGGGAGCCATGAGAAAAGTGCTGAAAACACGTTGGCTCACTATTTAAAAAGAAGATGGAGAACCAGCTACAGGATAAAACATTTCTGAGGTTTTGGCGCAGGTACAGCCGACTAGCGTTAGCTAACGCTACCTAAAGTATCCAAAAAATGTAATAAATATTAATTATAATATCATCCCAAAATAATATTGCGACATATAACTGTAGTAATTTTTTCACCCCATCACTACCACATAGTGCACTACGTTTGACTGGCACCCTATGGGCCCTGGTCAGAAGGAGTTCACTACATACTGAATAGAATAACATTTGGACCTCCTATCAAATTCCTTCAGGTTTATAGGATTATTCCACACAGTACAAACATCTGCTGTGTGTGCACAGACAGGACTCCCTGCGTGTATGAGCACATGTTGGGGATCAGTGGTGGGCTAAAATCTTGTTCCAACTTTCCTGTTGGACAGGGAGGGTGGTAGCCATGACGAAGTAGAGAAGGAGTTTATGACGGGCTTTGTGTCCATATCCAATCCTATCCTATGAAAATGTCACGTAATGCACACTGTCAAACAGAAGTAGAACGAGGGAATGTAATGAAATGTTGAAGCAACAACCAGGATGCCAGAGCTGAGGAGGTGAGTTGACCGTGGTGCTGCAGCCTGTGGTGTCCTTCATGGTCCAGTTCATGTCCTGATGCTGACTCTGTAACGTTATACTGTAATACTGTAACCTTATACTGTAATACTGTAACCTTATACTGTAATACTGTAACCTTATACTGTAATACTGTAACCTTATACTGTAATACTGTAACCTTATACTGTAATACTGTAACCTTATACTGTAATACTGTAGCATACTACTGTAATACTGTAGCATAATACTGCAATACAGTAACATTATACTGTAACACTATACTTTAGCATTATACTGTAATACTGTAACATTATACTGCAATACTGTAGCATTATACTGTAATACTGTAACCTTATACTGTAATAGTGTAGCATTATACTGTAATACTGTAACATTATACTGTAATACTGTAGCATACTACTGTAATACTGTAGCATAATACTGCAATACAGTAACATTATACTGTAACACTATACTTTAGCATTATACTGTAATACTGTAACATTATACTGTAATAATGTAACATTATACTGTAATACTGTAACATTATACTGTAATAATGTAACATTATACTGTAATAATGTAACATTATACTGTAATAGAATAGCATTATACTGTAGCATTATACTGTAATACTGTAGCATTATACTGTAATAATCTAACATTATACTGTAATACTGTAGCATTATACTGTAATACTGTAGCATTATACTGTAATACTGTAGCATTATACTGTAATAATGTAACATTATACTGTAATACTGTAACATTATACTGTAATACTGTAGCATTATACTATAATGTCTGATATTTAGCCTGTATGTGTCAAGGTTCATCCATAACCCCTCTAAAGTTGATTATTAATGTCTGATATTTAGCCTGTATGTGTCAAGGTTCATCCATAACCCCTCTAAAGTTGATTATTAATGTCTGATATTTAGCCTGTATGTGTCAAGGTTCATCCATAACCCCTCTAAAGTTGATTATTAATGTCTGATATTTAGCCTGTATGTGTCAAGGTTCATCCATAACCCCTCTAAAGTTGATTATTAATGTCTGATATTTAGCCTGTATGCGTCAAGGTTCATCCATAACCACTCTAAAGTTGATTATTAATGTCTGATATTTAGCCTGCATGTGTCAAGGTTCATCCATAACCCCTCTAAAGTTGATTATTAATGTCTGATATTTAGCCTGCATGTGTCAAGGTTCATCCATAACCCCTCTAAAGTTGATTATTAATGTCTGATATTTAGCCTGTATGTGTCAAGGTTCATCCAGAACCCCTCTAAAGTTGATTATTAATGTCTGATATTTAGCCTGTATGTGTCAAGGTTCATCCATAACCCCTCTAAAGTTGATTATTAATGTCTGATATTTAGCCTGTATGTGTCAAGGTTCATCCATAACCCCTCTAAAGTTGATTATTAATGTCTGATATTTAGCCTGTATGTGTCAAGGTTCATCCATAACCCCTCTAAAGTTGATTATTAATGTCTGATATTTAGCCTGTATGTGTCAAGGTTCATCCAGAACCCCTCTAAAGTTGATTATTAATGTCTGATATTTAGCCTGTATGTGTCAAGGTTCATCCATAACCCCTCTAAAGTTGATTATTATTGTCTGATATTTAGCCTGTATGTGTCAAGGTTCATCCATAACCCCTCTAAAGTTGATTATTAATGTCTGATATTTAGCCTGTATGTGTCAAGGTTCATCCATAACCCCTCTAAAGTTGAAACATGTATTTTCCCATCTCAGTCAACTCCTTTTCAGCTGGTGCAGGACAAAGGCTTCAGTGTGATGTGCACAGCTGGTGCAGGACAAAGGCTTCAGTGTGATGTGCACAGCTGGTGCAGGACAAAGGCTTCAGTGTGATGTGCACAGCTGGTGCAGGACAAAGGCTTCAGTCTGATGTGCACAGCTGGTGCAGGACAAAGGCTTCAGTGTGATGTGCACAGCTGGTGCAGGACAAAGGCTTCAGTCTGATGTGCACAGCTGGTGCAGGACAAAGGCTATCTCAAATGGCAGCCTATACCCTACAAAGTGCACTTTTTATTGAACAGGGCCCATTTGGGATGCAGATTGTTTTTTACCTCTGTCACATAAAAGCCTTGGGGTTATTCAGGGGACACACATGGCTCTATCAGTCCACCTCGTGCCCCACCAGGTCACAGAGAGACCACATATAGTTCGTTGAACTTTGCAACCTGGTTCCTTTTGAATGTACTGCTCTGTAGTAGCTTTCTATATTCATTTCAACCATTCGGTGTAAAATGCCTGGTCCTAGTGGATGGACGGCAGTCTAGCTGATCGATATGGGTGTTGTTCTGTAAAAGATGGTGCCTAGCTCTACATCCTGGATTGATATTGATAAGATCGCTTATTGAAGTGATGCCCCGATGCCCTGTCTCAGTCTGTTTCCATTTACACTGACTTTGACTGGGTGTCCCTCTTCTGTTCTGTTATCTACCAGGCAATCATGAGACTCTTGTTCAGTTGAAATTACATTTCTCATACAAGGTAATGGATATTTTCTCCAACATCAGTCTGCCACTTCTCATACAAGGTAATGGATATTTTCTCCAACATCAGTCTGCCACTTCTCATACAAGGTAATGGATATTTTCTCCAACATCAGTCTGCCATTTCGCATACAAGGTAATGGATATTTTGCAAAATGAATCTGTCTTTGCAGTACTAGAGGGGTTATGCTGCAATGGTTAGCGTTTCATCTAGTGCTGCAAAGATTAGTGCTGCACAGGTTAGTATTTAATCTAATGCATCTTGTGCTGCAGAGGTTAGCATTTCATCTAGTGGTGCAAAGCTTAATATATAATCTAAGGTTGCAAAGGTTAGTATTTAGGTTAGTATGCAATGCTAACCTTCACAGCAATAGATTATATATTAACCTATACAGCACTAGATGAAATGCTACTCTTTGCAGCACTAGATGATTTAAAAAATTGTTTTATTCATATATATTATATAATTTAAGATGGAGCTGTCAGAGATGGTCGCCTCGCTTCTAAGTCCTTGGGAAACTATGCAGTATTTAGTTTATTGAATTATTATTTGTTGCATTGTTAGCCCAGAAAAAGTGTTATTACATATAGCCGGAAATAACTATTGGATATCAGAGCGACGTCAATTTACCAACATTACAACAAGGAGTACGACTTTCCTCGAAGTAGATCCTTTGATCGCACATTGGATATAATCCCAGAGGCCGACCCAAAACAGTGTTGCAGCAGAAGACGTAGACGGAGCGGCTTTCTGGTCAGACTTCGAAGGCGTGCACACCACCCACCGCTTCCGAGTATATTACTCGAGAATGTCCAGTCTCTAGACAACAAGGTAGACGAAATTAGGGCAAGGGTTGCTTTCCAGAGAGACATCAGAGATTGTAAAATTCTCTGTTTCACCAAAACATGACTCTCTCAGGATATGTTGTCGGAGTCGGTACAGCCACCGGGATTCTTCATGGGTCATGCCGACAGAAATAAACATCTCACTGGGAAGAAGAAGGGCGGGGGTGTATGCTTCATGATTAACGACTCATTGTGTAATCATAACAACATGCAGGAACTCAAGTCCTTTTGTTGACCTGACCTAGAATTCCTTACAATCAATTTCCGACCATATTATATCCCAAGAGAATTCTCATCGGTTATTATCACAGCCGTGTATATCCCCCCCTCAAGCCGATACCACGACGGCCCTCAAGGAACTTCATTGGACTCTATGCAAACTGGAAACTATATATCCTGAGGCTGCATTTATTGTAGCTGGGGATTTTAACAAAGAAAACTTGAGAACAAGGAGACCTAAATTCTATCAGCACATTGAAGTGCTTTGAGAGAATAGTCAAGGATCATATCACCCCCACCTTACCTGCCACCCTAGACCCACTCTAATTTGCATACCGCGCCAATAGGTCCACAGACGATGCAATCGCCATCACACTGCACACTGCCCTATCCCATCTGGACAAGAGGAATACCTATGTAAAAATGACTACAACTCAGCATTCAAGACAATTGTACCTTCCAAGCTCATAATTTTGCTTGAGGCCCTGGGACTCAACCCCTCCTTGTGCAATCGTCATGTGGAATTTGACTGCGGTCATGACTCATGACTGCCGGTGTGGCGGTAATATGGTCACCGCCCTTGGCCTACCTTTACTTGTAAATTGGGTCCATTCTTCTGTCCTTCCCTCTTGGTGACAGTGTTGCAGAGGTCACAGCAGAGCCCCATGCATCAACAAAAAGTCCTGCATCCACACAGCGAGGAAGCCACACACGTAGAGTTGTTGTGGTGTAGTTGGTCACATCCATCTTGTGGAGACTGGCGCTCAGGCCAGTCTGAGGTGGCATGAGGTGCCCCATTTCCATTCTGGCAAAGGTGGGTGTCCAGGATGTGTAGAAGTCCAGGTAAAGAGTGTTGATTGGGGGTGATGTTTGGGACGGGTGGATAGTCTAGTGCTCGCTGTTCGCCTGGACGGAGAGAAAGGCATGAATACCCTGGCGCCTTTCCTGAGGTTTTGATGCAGTGATAACACAGTTTGAGATTTTGAGCATAAAAAAACACCAGAATCATTGAGAAAAAACATTAGATAACAAAAATTATGCTATTTCTTTACATTTCTTTTTGGCTTTTAATAACTTTTTTTATTCGATTATCAAAGGCCAAGCCCTGCCTACCCTGCCTACCCTGACTGCCCTGCCTACCTAACCTGACTGCCCTGACTACCCTGCCTACCCTGACTGCCCTGCCTACCTACCCTGACTGCCCTGCCTACCTAACCTGACTGCCCTGACTACTCTGCCTACCTAACCTGACTGCCCTGACTACCCTGACTGCCCTGCCTACCCTGCCCTGACTTCCCTGACTGCCCTGCCTACCTAACCTGACTGCCCTGACTACCCTGATTACCTAACCTGACTGGCCTGACTACCTACCCTGACTGCCCTGCCTACCCTGACTGCCCTACCTACCCTGACTGCCCTACCTACCCTGACTGCCCTGCCTGCCCTACCTACCCTGACTGCCCTACCTACCCTGACTGCCCTGCCTACCCTGACTGCCCTGCCTACCCTGACTGCCCTGCCCTACCCTGACTGCCCTGCCTACCCTGACTGCCCTGCCCTACCTACCCTGCTGCCCCTCCTACCATGCTGCACATCATTTTGGGGAAGGTTGGGGTCAATATTGGCTATGGAACCAAGAGGCAAAGAGGGCCAACCCGAGAAGGTTTTTTATTAGTATGACATGACAAAGGTACACTGTAGATCTTTCTTTTAATATGTTTTATATTTAATATATTTATATATATTTATATTTAATTTAATATTATTTATAAAGCCTTTATTAAGCCGTGCTTATGACAACCTTTCAGAGGCACATGTTTATGTCATATATACGACATAGTGGATTAATGCCACAATTGACATTGGTGTTTATGTCACACAGTTAAGCCACATTAATTAACTCTTTATAAAGCTTGACATATGGTTATAGATGATTTATAAACTGCACTTCAATTAAAGTGGGACCCATTTTATGTTAACTCTAACTTTAGCTAGCCAGACAGACCTTTTTGATTGCATTGACTTGATTGATTACATTGACTTGTGTACGTTACTGTGCATGTGCAGTAACATTAGGGCCTCCTCACCCAATAATAGAAAGCTAGCTTGGTGAGATTAGGTGCCTTGCTGATAAAAGGTGCCTTGCTGATAAAAAAAACTGTCATTTGAACTTACTCTGCCGGCTGTCCAATTTGTCATTAAGCCGTTGGAATTTTAGGCAAAACTATTAACGGAAAGTATTGTTTCAATTACCACCAAATGGGTTAGCCCTATTGATGCTATGTGTTGGGTATGTGCCTTTCATGCCTTCCCCTTCGAAGGTGGCAGTGTAGCGATGGGTTAAATTTAGTGGTGCGATGGTCCTAATGCAACCCTGCCTTTAACCTTTGTTGTCAACCTGATCATATGACCCTGCCTTTAACCTTTGTTGTCAACCTGATCATGTGACCCTGGCTTTAACCTCTGTTGTCAACCTGATCATGTGACCCTGGCTTTAACCTCTGTTGTCAACCTGATCATGTAACCCTGACTTTAACCTCTGTTGTCAACCTGATCATGTAACCCTGCCTTTAACCTCTGTTGTCAACCTGATCATGTGACCCTGCCTTTAAGTTAACCTCTGTTGTCAACCTGATCATGTAACCCTGCCTTTAACCTCTGTTGTCAACCTGATCATGTAACCCTGCCTTTAACCTCTGTTGTCAACCTGATCATGTAACCCTGCCTTTAACCTCTGTTGTCAACCTGATCATGTGACCCTGCCTTTAAGTTAACCTCTGTTGTCAACCTGATCATGTGACCCTGCCTTTAAGTTAACCTCTGTTGTCAACCTGATCATGTGACCCTGCCTTTAAGTTAACCTCTGTTGTCAACCTGATCATGTAACCCTGCCTTTAACCTCTGTTGTCCTCCGCTCATCCAGAGGTGGTGCTCCTAGTGGCCGGGGACTTTAATGCAGGGAAACTTGAATCTGTTTATCTCATTTATACCAGCATGTTAAATGTGCAACCAGAGGGAAAAAAGCTCTAGAGCACCTTTACTCCACACACAGAGACGCATAGAATGTTCTCCCTCACCCTCCTTTTGGAAAATCTGACCATAATTCTATCCTCATGATTCCTGCTTACAAGCAAAAATTAAAGCAGGAAGCACCAGTGACTCAGTCAATAGAAAGTGGTCAGATGAAGCAGATACTAAACTAAAGGACTGTTTTGGTAGCACAGACTGGAATATGTTCTGGGATTCTTCCAATGGCATTGAGGAGTACATCACATCAGTCACTGGCTTCATCAATAAGTGCATCGATGATGTCATCCCCACAGTGACCGCACGTACATACCCCAACCAGAAGCCATAGATTACAGGCAACATCCGCACTGAGCTAAAGGGTAGAGCTGCCGCTTTCAAGGAGCGGGACTCTAACACAGAAGCTCATAAGAAATCCCGCTATGCCCTCCGACGAACCATCAAACAGGCAAAGCGACAATACAGGACTAAGATTGAATCATACTACACCGGCTCTGATGCTCGTCGGATGTGGCAGGGCTTGCAAACTATTACAGACTACAAAGGGAAGCACAGCCGCGAGCTGCCCAGTGATACGAACCTTCCAGACGAGCTAAAATATTTCTATGCTCACTTCGAGGCAACACTGAAACATGCTTTCCGTAGCCGATGTGAGTAAGACCTTTAAATAGGTCAACATTCACAAGGCCGCAGGAACAGACAGATTACCAGGACGTGTACTCCGAGCATACGCTGACCAACTAGCAAGTGTCTTCACTGACATTTTCAACCTTTCCCTGACCGAGTCTGTAATTCCAATATGTTTCAAACAGACCACCATAGTCCCTGTGCCCAAGAACACAAAGGTAACCTGCCTAAATGACTACCAACCCGTAGCACTCACGTCCGTAGCCATGAAGTGCTTTGAAAGGCTGGTAATGGCTCACATCAACACCAATATCCCAGAAACCCTAGACCCACTCTAATTTGCAACATATCCGCAGATGATGCAATCTCTATTGCACTCCACACTGCCCTTTCCCACCTGGACAAAATAAACACCTATGTGGGAATTCATTGACTACAGATCAGTGTTCAACACCATAAAATAGCATTGTATCTGGTCAAACAGAGGGTTGGTAACAGGCTGATTGGTCGGCTATTTGAGCCAGTAAAGGGGGCTTTACTAATTTTGGTTTTCGGAATGACTTTTGCTTCCCACCAGGCCTGAGGGCACACACTGTCTAGTAGGCTTAGATTGAAGAAGATCTGGCAAATAGGAGTGGCAATGTCTTTCGCTATTATCCTCAGTAATTTTCCATTGTCAGAACCCGGTGGTTTTTCATTGTTGATAGACAACAACATTGTTTTCACCACTTACACACTCGCTTTACAGAATTCAAAATGACATCTCTTGTCTTTCATAATTTGATTAGTTTTACTTGGATGTGTAGTGTCAGAGTTTATTGCTGGCATGTCATGCCTAAGTTTGCTAATCTTGCCAATTAAAAAAGTATTGTAATTGGCAATAGCAGTGTTTTTTTTTTAAATGAATGAGCCATCTGATTCAATGAATGATGGATCAGAGTTTGCCTTTTTGACCAAAATGTCATTTAAGGTGCTCCACAGCTTTTTACGATCATTCTTTATATCATGTCATATCATATCATTGTTTTATAGTGTAGTTTCTTCTTTTTGTTCTGTTTAGTCACATGATTTCTCAATTTGCAGTAGGTTTGATAATCGGTTGTGCAGCCAGACTTATGTGCCATTCCTTTTGCCTCATTGCCTCATCCCTCAACCATACAATTTTGAAATTCCTCATCAATCCACTGGGGTTTAACAGTTTTTACAGTGCAGCGTCTGGTTGCTCCTCATTACACACCACAGACCAATAAATATGATTTACATCAACAACACATGAATCACTACAAAACTTATTGTATGACCTCTTATACACTATACTAGGCCCAGCCTGACCTCTTATACACTCTATTAGGCCCAGCCTGACCTCTTATACACTCTATTAGGCCCAGTCTTTGGAACTTTGGTTTTCCTAGATATGGCTATTATATTGTGATCCCTACATCTGATGGATCTGGATACTGCTTTCAAGCACATTTCTGCAGCATTAGTACAGATGTGATCAATACATGTTGATGATTTTATTCCTGTGCAGTTTCTAACTAACTTGGTAGGTTGACTGATAACCTGAACCAGGTTGAAGGCACTGGTTACAGTTTGAAGTTTTCTCTTGAGTGGGCAGCTTGATGAAAGCCAGTCAATATTTAAATGACTAAAGAAATACTGTATACCTCTCTGTTGATATCACATACATTATCAAGCATTTCACACGTTATCCAGATACTGCTAGTACTTGGTGGTCTATAGCAGCTTCCCACCAGAAGGGGCTTTAGGTGAGGCGGTTGAACCTGTTGCCGTATTACTTAAACAGCATTTGGCATATCTTCTCTAAATTTGACAGGAATATGACTCTGAATATAAAACAGCAACACAGCAACACAGGCAGGCTTTTCAGACTTGTATTTGAGTACATCAGTATGGGAAAAGCATGTACCCTCGTCAATCTCTGTTAGCAGTCCCTGCCCCCCATGAACACTCTTGACAGGAGAGGCATTCCTTCTCTGTGCCCATCACCATTTAGATATCGCTATACTAGCTAAGTGTTGGTCGCTGGGATGGGACATTTAACTCTGGAGCATGCTAGCAAGCTACAACATAAGCTAAGAAAAACATATATAATGAATGCATTCTGGCTTGAATTCAACTGTGAATATTGAACAAAATATATTGACCATCCACGCTGTTAGGATATGACATTATGTAGCTAGCTAGTTAGTAACTTGTGCCACTAGCCACTGGTTATTAACAGTGCCAAGTAGTCAACACAGGAGAATGATGTCACAGCTCTGAACGTAGCCAATCAAGACATGCTGCAATTTTCACTTTGACTGTAATCCTAATACTAAATATTGTTCTGTTTCAACAACATTGAATTATTATCCGTTAGCATTTGATTTTCCCCTATGTACTTCATTAGCTTTCCTTAGAAAATAGCAGAGAAAAGATGTGTTTTAATTACATACAACACCTTTTTTGAATATTCAAACAGAAGGAAATGGTCGTAATTAATCATTCTCTGTGATTCGAGTATCGCTGTTGACAACTTTGGTGGAATTTCTTGGAAGGTAATTTTAAAAAGTTAATGTGGGAAAAATGCTAATTTTTCAATCCCCCTTTTTGTATGAAAACTAGGGAACGGATTGTGGCACCATCAGGTGACCATTTAGGGAGTTTTCAGACTTTTTTTACTGAACGAGGAGAGGAAAAAGTAAATTTAACACGCATTGGACTATCGTCACATTTATAATATGTAATATATCCTACAGTGGAGGAATACAGTATTTAGTCAGCCACCAAGTGTGCAAGTTCTCCCACTTAAAAAGATGAGAGAGGCCTGTAGTATTCATCATAGGTACACTTCAACTATGACAGACAAAATGAGAAGAAAAAAAATCCAGAAAATCACATTGTAGGATTTTTAATGAATTTATTTGCAAATTATGGTGGAAAATAAGTATTTGGTCAATAACAAAAGTTTATCTCAATACTTTGTTATATATCCTTTGTTGGCAATGACAGAGGTCAAACGTTTTCTGTAAGTCTCCACAAGGTTTTTACACACGGTTGCTGGTATATATTTTGAATAATGGTTAAGGTAGACATGAATACAGACAGGGGGCATTCATTCAACCCCCATGGCCACTAATCTGTCACGACTGTTAATCAGATACACAGGGATCCCTTCCTATCATTCAAAGGTATCTGTCTGGCAAAACCAATAACACACCAGCATCAATGAGATTCCACTAACAGGAAATAGGAACAACGTAGCTTTGCTTGCCAACCACTTTGGCTGCTGTGAATATAAAGAACAGAACTAATGACAGTTGTTCTAGGATGGAGACGGAGAGACGTTATTTTTCTCACCCCGCACCGCATGCCATCGAAGGTGAACTGCTGTATCTGTGCTGCCTGGTGGCCACAAAGTTTGAAAGAAATTCATTGATTTGAATATTGCATTTTGTTCCCAGGCAGGCAGTTCTACTTCTACTGTAGTGTAGTCGTGATGAGGCTGTGTGGCTGAGTGGGTTTCCTCCCTACGGGGGAATTCTACAGCACTGGCGTGCCAAATAGCTGCCTATTCCCTACTACAAACAAGTACTGCACTACATATGGAATACCTATAGCCTGTAGTGGTGCTGAGGTTGTGAGTGGGCAGTGTTCCTCCCTGTGGGGATCTTTCAGCCCTGGGGACCCTGCTGGCTCTGCCTGGTCAAGTGCTAAATGGCACCCTATTCCCTACATAGAAATCAAATGGCACCCTATTCCCTACATAGAAATCAAATGGCACCCTATTCCCTACATACTGCAAAACTTTTCAATTGCATAATTAAATACTAGCACAGGTCTCAGGGGAGATCAAATATGGGGGCATGGTGGTTAGAATGGTCTGTGTCACAAATTAAACCCTAGTCCCTTATACAGAGCACTCCTTTTGAGTGCTCTGGTGAAAAGTTGTGCACTATATAGGGAATAGGGCTCTGGTCTATAGTCGTGCACTATATAGGGAATAGGGCTCTGGTCTATAGTAGTGTACTATATAGGGAATAGGGCTCTGGTCAAAAGTAGTGCACTATATAGGGAATAGGGCTCTGGTCAAAAGTAGTGCACTATATAGGGAATAGGGCTCTGGTCTAAAGTAGTACACTATATAGGGAATAGGGCTCTGGTCTAAAGTAGTACACTATATAGGGAATAGGGCTCTGGTCTAAAGTAGTGCACTATATAGGGAATAGGGCTATGGTCTACAGTAGTGCACTATATAGGGAATAGGGCTCTGGTCTATAGTAGTACCACTATATAGGGAATAGGGCTCTGGTCTATAGTAGTGCACTATATAGGGAATAGGGCTCTGGTCTATAGTAGTACCACTATATAGGGAATAGGGCTCTGGTCAAACGTAGTGCACTATATAGGGAATAGGGCTCTGGTCAAAAGTAGTGCACTATATAGGGAATAGGGCTCTGGTCTAAAGTAGTGTACTATATAGGGAATAGGGCTCGGGTCTATAGTAGTACCACTATATAGGGAATAGGGCTCTGGTCTAAAGTAGTACACTATATAGGGAATACTGTACTGTGAGGATATCATTCTGTGTGTCATGTACTGTACAGTGAGGATATCATTCTGTGTGTCATGTACTGTACAGTAAGGATATCATTCTGTGTGTCATGTACTGTACAGTGAGGATATCATTCTGTGTGTCATGTACTGTACAGTGAGGATATCATTCTATGTGTCATGTACTGTACAGTGAGGATATCATTATATGTGTCATGTACTGTACTGTGAGGATATCATTCTGTGTGTCATGTACTGTACAGTAAGGATATAATTCTGTGTGTCATGTACTGTACTGTGAGGATATCATTCTGTGTGTCATGTACTGTACTGTGAGGATATCATTCTGTGTGTCATGTACTGTACTGTGAGGATATCATTCTGTGTGTCATGTACTGCACTGTGAGGATATCATTCTGTGTGTCATGTAATCAAAGAAATCAAAGAAAGAAAATCACAAAATGTGATCTAATTCCTCTCTCAATTATACTGTGCCATATACAAAGTATGTACTTAATGTGTTCAGAATAAAGTCATTGATAAAATGGCTGAGGTTCCCCTATTGCTTGGCTTAAAGTATCATTCAGTAATAGTTACTAATGGACAAGGGCCATTCTGGTGACATTATAATAGATCATTTTTCAGTGGACAGATTAGTTGACATTGTTCAGCAGCAGAGCCCAGAGCAAGGCTGTCTGGGTATTCCAGCTCAGAGCCAGGCTGTCTGGGGATTCCAGCCCAGAGCAAGGCTGTCTGGGTATTCCAGTTCAGAGCCAGGCTGTCTGGGTATTCCAGCCCAGAGCCAGGCTGTCTGGGTATTCCAGTTCAGAGCAAGGCTGTCTGGGTATTCCAGCCCAGAGAAAGGCTGTCTGGGTATTTCAGTTCAGAGCCAGGCTGTCTGGGTATTCCAGCCCAGAGCCAGGCTGTCTGGGTATTCCAGTTCAGAGCAAGGCTGTCTGGGTATTCCAGCCCAGAGAAAGGCTGTCTGGGTATTCCAGCCCAGAGCCAGGCTGTCTGGGTATTCCAGTTCAGAGCAAGGCTGTCTGGGTATTCCAGCCCAGAGAAAGGCTGTCTGGGTATTCCAGTTCAGAGCCAGGCTGTCTGGGTATTCCAGCCCACAGCCAGGCTGTCTGGGTATTCCAGTTCAGAGCCAGGCTGTCTGGGTATTCCAGTTCAGAGCCAGGCTGTCTGGGTATTCCAGTTCAGAGCCAGGCTGTCTGGGTATTCCAGTTCAGAGCCAGGCTGTCTGGGTATTCCAGCCCACAGCCAGGCTGTCTGGGTATTCCAGTTCAGAGCCAGGCTGTCTGGGTATTCCAGTTCAGAGCCAGGCTGTTTGGGTATTCCAGTTCAGAGCCAGGCTGTCTGGGTATTCCAGTTCAGAGCCAGGCTGTTTGGGTATTCCAGTTCAGAGCCAGGCTGTCTGGGTATTCCAGTTCAGAGCCAGGCTGTTTGGGTATTCCTGTTCAGAGCCAGGGCCAACTCTGTGAAGCATTTATTTGGGCTGCAATTTCTGAGGCTGGTAACTGTAATGAACTTATCCTCTGCAGCCGAGGTAACTCTGGGTCTCCCTTTCCTGTGGCGGTCCTCATGAGAGCCAGCTTCATCATAGCGCTTGATGGTTTTTGCGACTGCTCTTGAAGAAACTTTCAAAGTTCTTGAAGGAATGTCTTCAAGTAATGATGGACTGTCATTTCTCTTTGCTTATTTGAGTTGTTCTTGCCATAATATGGACTTGGTCTTTTACCAAATAGGGCTGTCTTCTGAATACCATCCCTTCACAACACAACTGATTGGCTCAAATCTTCTGAACACCATCCCTTCACAACACAACTGATTGGTTCAAATCTTCTGAATACCATCCCTTCACAACACAACTGATTGGTTCAAATCTTCTGAATACCATCCCTTCACAACACAACTGATTGGCTCAAATCTTCTGAATACCACCCCTTCACAACACAACTGATTGGCTCAAATCTTCTGAATACCACCCCTTCACAACACAACTGATTGGCTCAAATCTTCTGAATACCACCCCCTTCACAACACAACTGACTGGCTCAAATCTTCTGAATACCACCCCTTCACAACACAACTGATTGGCTCAAATCTTCTGAATACCACCCCCTTCACAACACAACTGACTGGCTCAAATCTTCTGAATACCACCCCTACCTTTTCACAACACAACTCATTGGCTCAAATCTTCTGAATACCATCCCTTCACAACACAACTGACTGGCTCAAATCTTCTGAATACCACCCCTACCTTTTCACAACACAACTGACTGGCTCAAATCTTCTGAATACCACCCCTACCTTTTCACAACACAACTGATTGGCTCAAATCTTCTGTAGACCATCCCTTCACAACACAACTGATTTGCTCAAATCTTCTGTATACCATCCCTTCACAACACAACTGATTGGCTCAAATCTTCTGAATAACACCCCTTCACAACACAACTGATTGGCTCAAATCTTCTGAATAACACCCCTTCACACACCCACACAAAATGACAACAACATGACAACAACATGGTAGCAACACAACATGGCAGCAGCACAACGTGTTAGCAGCACAACATGACAACAACATGGTAGCAACACAACATGGCAGCAGCACAATGTGTTAGCAGCACAACATGACAACAACATGGCAGCAGCACAACATGACAACAACATGGCAAATAATACAAAATAAGACAAAATACACATCATGACAACACTACATGATGAGAGACCTAAAGACAACAACTTAGCAAGACAGCAACACATGACAACACTACATGAAGAGAGACCTAAAGACAACAACTTAGCAAGACAGCAACACATGACAACACTACATGAAGAGAGACCTAAAGACAACAACTTAGCAAGACAGCAACACATGACAACACTACATGAAGAGAGACCTAAAGACAACAACTTAGCAAGACAGCAACACATGACAACACTACATGAAGAGAGACCTAAAGACAACAACTTAGCAAGACAGCAACACATGACAACACTACATGAAGAGAGACCTAAAGACAACAACTTAGCAAGACAGCAACACATGACAACACTACATGAAGAGAGACCTAAAGACAACAACTTAGCAAGACAGCAACACATGACAACACTACATGAAGAGAGACCTAAAGACAACAACTTAGCAAGACAGCAACACATGACAACACTACATGAAGAGAGACCTAAAGACAACAACTTAGCAAGACAGCAACACATGACAACACTACATGAAGAGAGACCTAAAGACAACAACTTAGCAAGACAGCAACACATGACAACACTACATGAAGAGAGACCTAAAGACAACAACTTAGCAAGACAGCAACACATGACAACACTACATGAAGAGAGACCTAAAGACAACAACTTAGCAAGACAGCAACACATGACAACACTACATGAAGAGAGACCTAAAGACAACAACTTAGCAAGACAGCAACACATGACAACACTACATGAAGAGAGACCTAAAGACAACAACTTAGCAAGACAGCAACACATGACAACACTACATGAAGAGAGACCTAAAGACAACAACTTAGCAAGACAGCAACACATGACAACACTACATGAAGAGAGACCTAAAGACAACAACTTAGCAAGACAGCAAAACATGACAACACTACATGAAGAGAGACCTAAAGACAACAACTTAGCAAGACAGCAACACATGACAACACTACATAAAGAGAGACCTAAGACAACAACTTAGCAAGACAGCAACACATGACAACACAACATGGTAGCAACACAACATGACAACAACATGGTAGCAACACAACATGGTAGCAGCACAAAATGACAACAACATGACAACAACATGGTAGCAACACAACATGGCAGCAGCACAACGTGTTAGCAGCACAACATGACAACAACATGGTAGCAACACAACATGGCAGCAGCACAATGTGTTAGCAGCACAACATGACAACAACATGGCAGCAGCACAACATGACAACAACATGGCAGCAGCACAACATGACAACAACATGGCAGCAGCACAACGTGTTAGCATCACAACATGACAACAACATGGTAGCAGCACAACATGACAACAACATAGTAGCAACACAACATGGCAGCAGCATAACGTGTGAGCAGCACAACATGACAACAACATGGCAGCAGCACAACGTGTTAGCAGCACAACATGACAACAACATGGCAGCAGCACAACATGACAACAACATGGTAGCAACACAACATGACAACAACATGGTAGCAACACAACATGGCAGCAGCACAACATGACAAGAACATGGTAGCAACACAACATGACAACAACATGGTAGCAACACAACATGACAACAACATGGCAGCAGCACAACGTGTTAGCAGCACAACATGACAACAACATGGTAGCAACACAACATGGCAGCAGCACAATGTGGTAGCAGCACAACATGACAACAACATGGCAGCAGCACAACATGACAACAACATGGCAGCAGCACAACGTGTTAGCAGCACAACATGACAACAACATGGTAGCAACACAACATGGTAGCAGCACAACATGGCAGCAGCACATTGTGCTAGCAGCACAACATGACAACAACATGGTAGCAACACAACATGGTAGCAGCACAACATGACAACAACATGGTAGCAACACGACATGGCAGCAGCACAACGTGTTAGCTGCACAAAACATGGTACAAACAACAGCACAAAGGCTAGAAGGTAACTACAACAATAAATCACACAAAGCAGCCACAACTGTCAGTAAGAGTGTCAATTGTACCTTTATTTAAGTAGGCAATAAATCTCACAAAGCAGCCACAACTGTCAGTAAGAGTATCCATTGTACCTTTATTTAACTAGGCAAGTCAGTTAAAAACAAATGATTGTTTTCAATGACGGCCTAGGAACAGTGGGTTAACTGCCTTGTTCAGGGGCAGAACGGGAAACAACGCAGTCGCGCATGACACATTCTTAGTATGCCAAAATAGAATGTCTTATGTGAGATTTTTTTTATCTAGTTTTTAAATTTTTTTTATCTAGGTTTAAATGCCAGGATGTTATACTCATCTTGGCTCTTCTCTTCATCTACATTTGACATTGAAGTAATTTAGCAGACGATCTTATCCAGAGAGACTTACAGGAGCATTTAGGGTTAAGTGCCTTGTTTAGGGACACACCGACATTCATCTTAATCAGACCAGATATCAGAGGCACAGTAACTACTTTATTGCGAAAAAGTGTACTTACCAGCAAAGTCAGAGGGAAGGCCAAGAGACCAGAGGGGTCAGAGTGTTCGGGTTGGGGTGTAGGGTTTGAGCATAGCCTGAAGGTAGGAAGGGGCAGGTCCTATGTAGGCCAGTACCATGGTCTTGTAGTGGACGTGAGCTTTGACTGGAAGACAGTGGAGTGTGCGGAGGAGCGGGGTGACATGGGAGAACTTGGGAAGTTTGAAAACCAGGCGGGCTTCAGTGTTAAGTTGCAGAGGTTTGAGCAGCACAACATGGCTCCCTGCTCAAGCAGGGAGCCCAGCCAGTTGCAGTAGTCGGGAGATGCCAAGTGAACCTGCTCCGCCTCCTGTGTGAGGTTGGGTCATACAGACGTTGTAGAGCATGAACCTGCAGGAGCGAGTCACTGATTTGATGTTTGTAGAGAATGACAGTGTTGTGCAGGGTCATGCCAAGGTTCTTTGCACTCTGGGAGGGCGACCCTGTGGAGGTGTCAACCGTGATGGAGAGGTCTTTGAGCCTGAAACCAGGAGGAAGAGCAGTTCCATCTTTTCGAGCTTGAGGTGGTGGGCCGACATCCAAGCTGAGATATCTGCCAGGCATGCAGAGATACATATCACCACCTGAGTGTCAAAAGGGGGGAAGGAGAAAAGTGGTTGAGTGTCATCCGGTTAGCAATGATAGGACAGATATGTGAGGATATGACAGAGTGACTTGTTATAGAGAGAAAATAGGAGAGGGCCTAGAACGGAGCCCTGGGGGGACACCAGTAGTGAGAGTACATGGTGCAGACACAGATCCTCTCCACGTCACCTGGTAGGAGCTGCCAGGTAGGACGCAATCCAAGAGTGTACAGAGCCTGAGACGCCCAGCCCTGAGAGGGTGGAGAGGAGGCAGAGCCTGAGACGCCCAGCCCTGAGAGGGTGGAGAGGAGGATCTGATAGAGCCTGAGACGCCCGGCCCTGAGAGGGTGGAGAGGAGGATCTGATAGAGCCTGAGACGCCCAGCCCTGAGAGGGTGGAGAGGAGGATCTGATAGAGCCTGAGACGCCCAGCCCTGAGAGGGTGGAGAGGAGGATCTGATAGAGCCTGAGACGCCCAGCCCTGAGAGGGTGGAGAGGAGGATCTGATAGAGCCTGAGACGCCCAGCCCTGAGAGGGTGGAGAGGAGGATCTGATAGAGCCTGAGACTCCCAGCCCTGAGAGGGTGGAGAGAAGGATCTGATAGAGCCTGAGACGCCCAGCCCTGAGAGGGTGGAGAGGATATTCTCATGGTTCATGGTGTCGGAGGCAGCGGACAGATCTAGAAGGATGAGAACAGAGGAGAGAGAGTCAGCTTTGGCAGTGAGATAACGGGAGAGTTGATCAGAGACGGCTCGCTCAAAAATAAGAAAGTCTGTAGTTTGACGCCAGATGAGTGGAATGTTGGTTTCTCGAGGAGGGGAGCGACTAGGGCCATTTTGAAGTCAAAGGGACGTAGCCAGTGGTCAGGGATGAGTTAATGAGGGCTGAGGAATGGGAGAAGGTCTCCAGAGATGCTCTGGAGAAGGGAAGAGAGCGGGCAGGTTGTCTGGAGGCCAGACCTCACTAGTCAGAGGTCATCTGGAGAGAGAATGGAGAATGAGGACAAGGTGCAGGGTAGTTCTGTGTGAGAAGAACCAGTGGACTCAATATGCTGAGTGAATGAGTAGTGGATGTCGTCAACCAATCTTTCAAAGTGGTTGACAAAGTCTCCCGCAGAGAGGGAGAAGGGAGGGGGTGGAGGATTAAGGAGGGAAGAGAAGGTGGAAAAGAGTTTCCTAGGATTAGAGGTAGAAGCATGAAATTTAGAGTGGTGGAAAGTGGCTTTAGCAGCAGATACAGAGGAAGAGAAGATAGAGGAGGGAGTGAAAGCATGATAGGTCCTCCGGAAGTTTAGTTTTCCTCCATTTTCGCTCAGCTGCCTGCAGCCCTGTTCTGTAAGCTGGCAATGAGTCACTCAGCCACATAGCAGGAGGGGTGGGCCGAGCCGAAATTTAGAGTGGTGACTATTTGGGGGACCTATCAGGAAATGGAACAGTGCGAGGAAATGGAACAGTGCGAGTCAAAGGATGCGGAAAGGGAGGAGAGTAGGGTTGAAGTGACAGAATCAGGAGGCACTCAAAAATACAGCCAAGCTTCTGGGAGATTGCGATGGTTCCCTTTTGATTAGTGATCTATGTCTCCATCAGGGCCAAAAAGTCAAGAGACCGAAGGGCAGCATAGGTTCAAATGAACTTGACATTCTTGACCGCAAATTGGTAGTTCCAAACGCTGCCAGAGACCAGGAATTCCCTCAGCAATCTACACACAATCTACCCCATAATTACAACGCAAAAACATTTTGTTTTTGTGCAAATGTCTTAAAATAAAAAACAGAACTATGTTATTTAAATAAGTATTCAGACTCTTTGCTATTAGACACTAAATGAGCTCAGGTGCATCCTGTTTCCATTGATCATACTTGAGATGTTTTCTACAACATGTTTGCAGCCCACCTGTGGCAAATTCAATTGATTGGATATAATTTGGAAAGGCCCACACTTGTCTTAAATAAGCATGCCCTTTCAGAAAAAATGTAGAACTAGAACTAAGAACAGATATAGCCCTTAGTTCACTCAAAACGTGACTACCCTCGACCAGCACAAAAACATCCTGTGGAGGACTGCACTAGCATCAAATAGTCCCCGCGATATGAAACTGTTCGGGGAAGTCAGGAACCAATACACACAGTCAGCCAGGAAAGCAAAGGCTGGCTTGTTTTAACAGAAATTTGCATCCTGTAGCTCTAACTCCAAAAAGTTTTGGGACACTGTAAAGTCCATGGAGAATAAGAGCACCTCCTCCCAGCTGCCCACTGCACTGAGGCTAGGTAACACTGTCATCACCGATAAATCAATGATAATTGAGAATTTCAATAAGCATTTCTCTACGGCTGACCATGTATTCCTCCAGGCTACCCCGGCCAACAGATCCGCACCCCCCGTTAAAGCTACTTGCCCAAGCATCCCCAGCTTCTCCTTCACCCAAATCCAGATAGCTGATGTTCTGAAATAGTTGCAAATAGTTGCAATACCTGGAATCGTACAAATCAGCTGGGCAAGACAATCTGGACCCTCTCTTTCTAAAATTATCCACCGCCATTGTTGCAACCCCTATTACCAGTCTGTTCAACCTCTCTTTCGTATCGTCTGAGATCCCTAAAGATTGGAAAGATGCCGCGGTCTTCACCCTCTTCAAAGGGGGTGACACTCTAGACCCAAACTGTTACAGACTTATATCCATCCTGCCCGGTCTTTCTAAAGTCTTTGAAAGCCAAGTCAAAAAACACATCACTAGTAATTTCGAATCCCACCGTATCGTCTCCGCTGTGCAATCCGGTTTCCGAGCTGGTCACGGGTACACCTCAGGCACGCTCAAAGATCTAAATGACATCTTAACCACCATCAATAAAAGACAGTACAGTACTGTGCAGCCATCTGTAAACTCTCTTTCCAGACTCATATTAAACATCTCCAATCTAAAATTATATCTAGAATTGGCTTCCTATTTCGCAACAAAGCCTCCTTCACTCACACCGCCAAACATACCCTCGTAAAACTGACTATCCTACCAATCCTCAACTTCGGCAATGTAATTTACAAAATAGCCTCCAACACTCTACTCAGCAAACTGGATGCTGTCTATCACAGTGCCATCTGTTTTGTCACCACAGCCCACTATACCACCCACCACTGCGACCTGTATGCTCTTGTTGGCTGGCCCTCGCTACATATTCGTTGCCAGACCCACTGGCTCCAGGTCATCTATAAGTCTTTGCTAGGTAAAGCTCCACCTTATCTCAGCTCACTGTGGTCACGATAACAACACCCACCCGTAGCCTGCACTCCAGCAGGTATATCTCACTGGTCATCCCCAAAGCCAACACCTGCTTTGGCCGCATTTCCTTCCAGTTCTCTGCTGCCAATGACTGGAACGAATTGCAAAAATCGCTGTAGTTGGAGACTTATATTTCCTTCACTAACTTTAAACATCAGCTATCTGAGCAGCTAACCGATTGCTTCAGCTGTACATAGCCCATCTGTAAAAAAACAAACATCCAATCTACCTACCTCATCCCCATACTGTTTTTTAAATGTACTTTTCTTCTCTTTTGCACACCATTATTTCTACTTGCACATCATCATCTGCATATCTATCACTCCAGTGTTAATTTGCTAAGTTGTAATTACTTCGCTACTATGGCCTATTTATTGTCTTACCTCCTCACGCCATTTGCACACAGTGTTTATATACTTTTTTTCATTCTATTGTGTTATTGACTGCACGCTTTATTCAATGTGTAACTCTGTGTTGTTGTTTTTGTAATTACTTCGCCACTATGACCTATTTTTTGTCTTACCTCCCTTATCCTACCACATTTGCACACACTGTATATTGATTTTTCTATTGTATTATTGACTGTATGTTTGTTTACTCCATGTGTAACTCTGTGTTGTTGTTGTGTCACACTGCTTTGCTTTATCTTGGCCAGGTTGCAGTTGTAAATTAGAACTTGTTCTCAACTGGCCTACCTGGTTAAATAAAGGTGAAATAATAAAAAATAATAAAAAATAAGGACCCACATTTGACACTGCATGTCAGAGCAAAAACCAAGCAATGAGATCGAAGGAATTGTCCATAGAGCTCCGGCAAAGGATTGTGTCGAGGCACAGCAGCATTGAAGATCCAACAAGAACACAGGGTCCTCCATCATTTTGAAATGGAAGAAGTTTGGAACCACCAAGACTCTTCCTAGAGCTGGCTGCCCGGCCAAACTGACCTATAAGGAGAGAAGGGCCTAGGTCAGGGAGGTGACAAAGAACCCGATGGTCACTGTGACAGAGCTCCAGTTCCTCTGTGGAGATGGGAGAATCTTCCAGAAGTAGAAAATTCTCTGCAACACTCCACCAATCAGGCCTTTATGGTAGAGTGGCCAGATGGAAACAACTCCTCAGTAAAAGGCACATGACAGCCTGCTTGGAGTTTCCCAAAAGGCATCTAAAGACTCTCAGACCATGAGAAACAAGATTATCTGGTCTGATGAAACAAAGATTGGTGAAGCATGGTGGTGGCAGCATCAAGTTTTCACTGGCAGTGACTGGGAGACTAGTCAGGATCGAGGGAAAGATGAACAGAGCAAAGTACAGAGTACTCAGACTGGGGCGAAGGTTCATCTTCAAACATGACAACAACCCTAAGCACACATCCAAGACAACAAAGAGGTGGCTTCGGGACAAGTCTCTGAATGTCCTTGAGTGGCCCAGCCAGAACCCGGACGTCAACCTGATCAAACATGTCTGGAGAGACCTGAAAATAGCTGTTCAGCAAAGCTCCCCATCCAACCTGACAGATATTCAGAGGATCTGCAGAGAAGCATGGGACAAACTGCACAAATACAGGTGTACCAAGCTTGTAGCATCGTAGCCAAAAAGACTCAAGGCTTTAATTGCTGCCAAGGGCTCTTCAACAAAGTACTCAGTAAAGGGTCTGAATACATATTATTTCCATTGAAAAAAATATATAAACTCAGCAAAAAAAGAAACATCCTCTCTCTGTCAACTGTGTTTATTTTCAGCAAACTTACCATGTGTAAATATTTGTATGAACATAACAAGATTGGAATATGTTCCCAGACATTCCTGGGGGAATGTCCATAGCCCTCACCCTCCGATCCAACAGGTCCAAGATGTGCTCAATGGGATTGAGATCCGGGCTCTTCGCTGGACATGGCAGAACACTGACATTCCTGTCTTGCACGAAATCATGCACAGAACGAGCAGTATGGCTAGTGGCATTATCATGCTGGAGGGTCATGTCAGGATGAGCCTGCAGGAAGGGTACCATATGAGGGAGGAGGATGTCTTCCCTGTAACACACAGCGTTGAGATTGCCTGCAATGACAACAAGCTCAGTTCGATGATGCTGTGACACACCACCCCAGACCATGACGGACCCTCCACCTCCAAATCGATCCCGCTCCAGAGTACAGGCATCGGTAAGACGCTCATTCCTTCGACGATAAATGCGAATCCGACCATCATCCCATGTGAGACAAAACTGTGACTTGTCAGTGAAGAGCACATTTTGCCAGTCCTGTCTGGTCCAGCGACGGTGGGTTTGTGCCCATAGGCGAGGTTGTTGCCGGTGATGTCTGGTGAGGACCTGCCTTACAACAGGCCTACAAGCCCTCAGTCCAGCCTCTCTCAGCCTATTGCAGACAGTCTGAGCACTGATGGAGGGATTGTGTGTTTCTGGTGTAACTTGGTTAGTTGTTGTTGCCATCCTGTACTTGTCCCGCGGGTGTGATGTACAGCTGTACAGATCCTGTGCAGGTGTTGTTACACGTGGTTTGCCACTGTGAGGACGATCAGCTGTCCGTCCTGTCTCCCTGTAGCGCTGTCTTAGGCGTCTCACAGTGCGGACATTGCAATTTATTGCCCTGGCCACATCTGCAGTCCTCATGCCTCCTTGCAGCATGCCGAAGGCACATTCATGCAGATGATCAGGGACCCTAGGCATCTTTATTTTGGTGTTTTTCAGAGTCAGTAGAAAGGCCTCTTTAGTGTCCTAAGTTTTCATAACTGTGACCTTAGTTGCCTACCGTCTGTAAGCTGTTAACGACCGTTCCACAGGTGCATGTTCATTAATTGTTTATGGTTCATTGAACAAGCACGGGAAACAGTGTTTAAACCCTTTACAATGAAGATCTGTGAAGATATTTGGATTTTTATGAATTATCTTTGAAAGACAGGGTCCTGAAAAAGGGACGTTTCTTTTTTTTGCTGAGTTTACATTTGAAAAAATTGTCATTATGGGGTATTGCGAGTAGATTGATGAGGGAAAAAATATATTTAATCCATTTTAGAATAAGTCTGTAAAGTAACAAAATGTGGAAAAAGTCAAGGAGTCTAAATACTTTCAGAATGCACTTAATTATAGTTCCTGTGTAGCGTATCAAACACAGTTTTCAGAGCTTTTTAAATGAACCTATCAAGAAAGATGTTAGTAGTTACACCTTTTAGAAAGTAATTTCTATCAGCATAATACAACATTTACTATTGTTGATGTTCTCTAACTTCTTAGGGCCCCTTTTTTCTCCACTTCCTGTCTGAATGAATGCCCAAAGTAAACTGCCTGTTACTCAGGCCCAGAAGCCAGGATATGCATATAATTGGTAGATTTGGATAGAAAACACTCTGAAGTTTCTAAAACTGTTAAAATAATGTCATTTTCTGTTGTTGCACAAAATGTTACAATGTTTTCTGTTGATGTTTTCTGCTGGTTAGCTGGCTGAGTAGGGCTCACCAGAAGTATAGATGGTTAACTAGCTGACTAGGGCTCATCATACCTCGATGGTTGACGTGAAACATTGCTGGGACTGTTGTGAAGATGTAGTGTGTCTATATGAACACACAAACACACAAACTTGTTTCCCTACAGTGGGACTGTAGTGACCTGGTCTCTTGCTCTCTCTCCCTCTCCCCCTCCAGAGAAGTCATGATGTATATTCTAAGTGAGCAACGAGACGCAGCATGCTGTCCATTTCATCATTACACAGTTTGAAGAGGGAAGCTTCTGGCCGATGGAGTGTATCGGGACTTAAGGCAGAGGGAGAAAGAAAGACTCATGCTGCAGCCTAAATGGTCCCCCATTCCCTAAATAGTGCACTACATTTGACCAGAATAGGGTGCCGTCTCTTTTTCTCTCTCTTTCTCTCTCTCTCTCTGTGCATGCCGGGAGTGTTTTGTAGTTGAGAGACAGTGTGGAGGGCTCTGTCCTTACTTTTGGTCTTTTGGTCTTTTTTCAATACTTCATTTTCTATTTGTCAACAGCATACAGCTCTCTCATCCTCAGAGACTAGGAGAGTATTGGGGGAACTCGAGCGTAGTATTAGTGAGGTGGAGGCAGAGCTGGTGGAGCAAGGCAATGTAGGCCTCCAAGCTAATTTAACTGAAATACGTAGGGACCTGGGCAGTTTTGTCCAGGTTAAAGATGCTCAAGGAGATGGATGCTCCAGCTCCTTCTTCTTTGGTTTGGAAAAACAGAGTGATGAAGCTGAGAATATGCATTGTCTACGGCTGTCTGATGGGCGGGTGACCTCTGTGGTGGGAGAGATGCGGGAGCAGACTGTGGAGATTTATACTGACTTGTATAGGGCAGAACTGTGTGATCCTATGTGTGCTCAGATTTTGTTTGCAGATCTCCCTAAGCTCTCTCTGGCACAGAGGGTTGTCCCATGAACAGGCAGAAGCCGTAACCTAGATGTCCCCCGGGGCTCGATGGACTGGATGGTTTTATAAAGAATTCCGGGGAATAATTGGACTGGACTTCTTTTGCGTGTTAGTGCGTCGAAGTAGGAAGTTGCCGAAGAGCTGTCGTCGGGAGGCTCTGACTCTCCTGCCCAAGAAAGGGGACTTGTGTAAACTTAAGAACCTGAGGCCTGTAGCATTGTTCTATGCGGACTATAAGATATTTGCCAAGCGTCTCGCTAACAGACTGAAGTCCCATCTGGACTCTATAGTACACAAGGACCAGACATATTGTTTACTCAATCACGGACAACTTGTTCTTAATCAGAAACATGATGGACTTGCCGAGAGGCTCTATTGTGAACTTTGGACTGGTCTCTTTAGATCAAGAGAAGGCCTTTGATAGAGTGGACCATGAGTATCTGGTTAATGTGATGTCTGTGTTTGGGGAAAGGTTTTTGGCCTGTGTGAAGATGTTGTATGCTGGGATGTCATGTATGGTCAAGGTGGGAGGGGGGCTCAGTAGGCCGGTCTGGGTGAAGCAGGGCATTAGACAAGGATGCCCTCTATCGGAGCTATTATATACACTAGCCATTGAGGCTTTTTTGGGCCTGCTACGTAGAATATTGCAGGAAGTGTGCTGGACAGGCATGGCTGTGTTGACAGGGATAGCAGTGTTGGCGAACGCAGGTGACGTTTCTGTGATGGTCAAGGATGGGCAGAATACGCCGGCACTAGAGACTAGTGCAAGGGGTAGGGAAGAGCTTTGTCAGCTAAGGTGAACAGGGGCAAGAGCAAAGCTCTGTTATGTGGGGCATGGAAGGATAGCCCCCCCCTGGGCTCAGAGAGGTGGGTCAGGAAGAACTGGGAGGGGCTGTCACAGGCAGTGTTGCCAAGACTGGCCATGTGGATGTGTTTCCTGTCCCAAGTGTCATATAGAGGGAGGGTGCTGATAATCAACAACCTGGCGGCATCTTCCCCGTGGCTCCATAAACAGTCTGTCCTCAACCCTCCCTGCCGGTCTTCTCGTAGCTGGCAGATTTTTTCTGTCTGGGCCATCATTGGCTGAAGGCGGCAGTGTTGTATATGTCCGTCCACGAAGGAGAACCGGAGAGCAGGGTGGCTGCATTCTGACTAAAGGCGATGCAGAGACTGCTGTACCATACTGATGTCGGCTGGAGGGAACCAGCATGCGTGCTGCTGAGGAGAGTTTGTGGATTAGGGTTGGACCGGCAGCTGATCCTCATAATGCTGGAGAGGCTCAGTACAGCAGGTACTCTGATTTTTACTCTGCAGTGCTGAGGGCCTGGAAGCTGTTAGGGCCACACGAGAAGGGGGTGTGGAGGCTGGGCTGTGGGTGTGGGAGTAGCCTATCTTCAACAACCCAGCCATCCTGCAGAGGCAACTGATGGCAGCGGCATTACTATGCCAGGGTGACCTGCAGCTGCTGGGGGAGGAGGGGTGGAAAACACGGAAGTCCACAACAAACAGGAATAACGTCTCTTAGGCTGCTGGAGGGATTCCTGGAGGAAGTCCTGGAGGAAGTCCAGGAGGCACTGTCTGGGCCGGTAAGGGGGGTGTTTGAGAGGCCAAAGGTAGAGGGGCCACCAATGTTTCCGCCACTGCAGGTGATACCATCAGTATGATACAGAGACTGGGGACTGGCAAGGGGGTCTGGAGGACTTGTTAGATTTGAACACTCTGAGCCCTCTACACCCTCTGTGTTAAGGAACATTAGGAGCCTAACAGGAATGAAGGCACATCAGTGGCAGGGGCTATGTGGGGTGGAGAGTATGGTGGGTTTTAGATGGAGGGGGCTCTAC
Organism: Oncorhynchus clarkii lewisi; assembly: GCF_045791955.1. NCBI lineage: Eukaryota > Metazoa > Chordata > Actinopteri > Salmoniformes > Salmonidae > Oncorhynchus > Oncorhynchus clarkii. The sequence goes on along the minus strand of NC_092151.1, from coordinate 96,587,255 downwards.
AAACCCCTAGTACCACAGAGGACAGGGGACCTCCAGTGGAGGGTTCTACATGGAGCCCTGGCCACTAACAGCTGGTTGACCCGGGAGTCGGACAGGGGTATCCTTTCTGTGTCATGAGTGAAACGGTGAATCATGTGTTGCCTGTGTGAGCCAGGTAAATGTCACTAATGTCTCCGTTGGAATGTCTGTGTGAGAGGTTGGGGAAGGAGTTGACTGTTGGGATGTTCATAATGGGGTACAGGTATTCGAATAAGGAAAAAGCCAAATGTGTGTTGTTGAATTTCCTGTTTGCTCAGGAGGAACAGTTTGAAAGATGGGGGAATAACAGACCCTTTACTATTATTTAATGCAATGGTCTCTGCGCGCGTGGAATTTGAGTTCTATAAAATGATATAAAGTGCATAGATGTTTCAGGGGATATGGTGTGTGTGTGGGGGGGGGGGGGGGGGGGGGCGTCTGTACAGCTGGGGGAGATGGGTTGGATATACGGTTGTAGAAGTGGTGAGGTTTTGGTTATTGTGATGTGTGGTGTTGTTTTGTATCGTGGGGTGAGGATGCAGTACAGGGGATATTTGTTTTTAAAAGTTCGGGGTGGTGGGGTGGGGAGATTTTAATTAAATTAAATGAGGATGTATCATTAAAGAAAGTATTTTTTCTCTCTCTCAGTGGCTTCGGGACAAGTTTCTGAATGTCCTTGAGTAGCGCATCCAGAGCCCGGACTTGAACCCGATCAAACTTCTTTGGAGAGACCTGAAAATAGCTGTCTGGCGACGCTCCCCATCCACCCTGACAGAACTTGAGAGGATCTGCAGAGAAGAATGGGAGAAACTCCCCAAATACAGGTGTGCCAAGCTTGTAGCGTCATACCCAAGAAGACGTGAGGCTGTAATCGCTGCCAAAGGTGCTTCAACAAATGTGATATAATAAAAAATAAAATAAAATTATACATTTGCAAACATTTCTAAAAACCTGTTTTGGCTTTGTCATTATGGGGTACTGTGATGTCATTATGGGGTACTGTGATGTCATTATGGGGTACGGTGTGTAGATTGATGAGGGGGGAAAACAATTTAATACATTTTAGAATAAGGCTGTAATGTAACAAAATGGCTAGGAAAAAGGTAGGCTAAGAGGTCTAGTTGAATACTAGGCTAGTTGAGAACACCTTTATTTAACCAGGTAGGCTATGCACCTTAATTTGTATTTTTTAAATGTTTAATTCACCTTTATTTAACCAGGTAGGCTAGTTGAGAACACCTTTATTTAACCAGGTAGGCTAGTTGAGAACACCTTTATTTAACCAGGTAGGCTAGTTGAGAACACCTTTAGGTAGGCTAGTTGAGACCGCCTTTATTTAACCAGGTAGGCTAGTTGAGAACACCTTTATTTAACCAGGTAGGCTAGTTGAGAACACCTTTATTTAACCAGGTAGGCTAGTTGAGAACACCTTTATTTAACCAGGTAGGCTAGTTGAGAACAAGTTCTCATTTGCAACTGCGACCTGGCCACCTTTAGGTAGGCTAAGAACACCTTTATTTAACCAGGTAGGCGTAGCAATTTGACACATACAACAACACAGAGTTACACATGGAATGAACAAAACATACAGTCAATAATACAGTAGAAAAAAGAAAACAAAAAGTCTATATACAGTGAGTGCAAATAAGGTCAAATGAGGTAAGTTAAGGCAATAAATAGGCCATGGTGGCGAAGTAATTACAATTTGGCAATTAAACACTGGAACGGTAGATCGGCAGAAGATGAATGTGCAGGTAGAGATACTGGGGTGCAAAGGAGCTAAATAAATAAATACCAGTATGGGGATGAGGTAGGTAGATATATGGGCTGTTTACAGATGGGCTATGTACAGGTGTATTGATCTGTAAGCTGCTCTGACAGCTGGTGCTTAAAGCTAGTGAGGGGGATGTGAGTCTCCAGCTTCAGAGATTTTTGCAATTCGTTCCAATCATGGGCAGCAGAGAACTGGAAGGAAAGACAACCAAAGGAGGAATTGGCTTTGGGGGTGACCAGTGAGATATACAGTGCCTTGCGAAAGTATTCGGCCCCCTTGAACTTTGCGACCTTTTGCCACATTTCAGGCTTCAAACATAAAGATATAAAAATGTATTTTTTTGTGAAGAATCAACAACAAGTGGGAAACAATCATGAAGTGGAATGACATTTACTGGATATTTCAAACTTTTTTAACAAATCAAAAACTGAAAAATTGGGCGTGCAAAATTATTCAGCCCCTTTAAGTTAATACTTTGTAGCGCCACCTTTTGCTGCGATTACAGCTGTAAGTCGCTTGGGGTATGTCTCTAACAGTTTTGCACATCGAGAGACATTTTTTCCCCATTCCTCCTTGCAAAACAGCTCGAGCTCAGTGAGGTTGGATGGAGAGCATTTGTGAACAGCAGTTTTCAGTTCTTTCCACAGATTCTCGATTGGATTCAGGTCTGGACTTTGACTTGGCCATTCTAACACCTGGATATGTTTATTTTTTAACCATTCCATTGTAGATTTTGCTTTATGTTTTGGATCATTGTCTTGTTGGAAGACAAATCTCCGTCCCAGTCTCAGGTATTTTGCAGACTCCATCAGGTTTTCTTCCAGAATGGTCCTGTACTTGGCTCCATCCATCTTCCCATCAATTTTAACCATCTTCCTGGTCCCTGCTGAAGAAAAGCAGGCCCAAACCATGATGCTGCCACCACCATGTTTGACAGTGGGTATGGTGTGTTCAGGGTGATGAGCTGTGTTGCTTTTACGCCAAACATAACGTTTTGCATTGTTGCCAAAAAGGTCAATTTTGGTTTCATCTGACCAGAGCACCTTCTTCCACATGTTTGGTGTGTCTCCCAGGTGGCTTGTGGCAAACTTTAAACAACACTTTTTATGGATATCTTTAAGAAATGGCTTTCTTCTTGCCACTCTTCCATAAAGGCCAGATTTGTGCAATATACGACTGATTGTTGTCCTATGGACAGAGTCTCCCACCTCAGCTGTAGATCTCTGCAGTTCATCCAGAGTGATCATGGGCCTCTTGGCTGCATCTCTGATCAGTCTTCTCCTTGTATGAGCTGAAAGTTTAGAGGGACGGCCAGGTCTTGGTAGATTTGCAGTGGTCTGATACTCCTTCCATTTCAATATTATCGCTTGCACAGTGCTCCTTGGGATGTTTAAAGCTTGGGAAATCTTTTTGTATCCAAATCCGGCTTTAAACTTCTTCACAACAGTATCTCGGACCTGCCTGGTGTGTTCCTTGTTCTTCATGGTGCTCTCTGCGCTTTTAACGGACCTCTGAGACTATCACAGTGCAGGTGCATTTATACGGAGACTTGATTACACACAGGTGGATTGTAATTTATCATCATTAGTCATTTAGGTCAACATTGGATCATTCAGAGATCCTCACTGAACTTCTGGAGAGAGTTTGCTGCACTGAAAGTAAAGGGGCTGAATAATTTTGCACGCCCAATTCTTCAGTTTTTGATTTGTTAAAAAAGTTTGAAATATCTAATAAATGTCATTCCACTTCATGATTGTGTCCCACTTGTTGTTGATTCTTCACAAAAAAATACACTTTTATATCTTTATGTTTGAAGCCTGAAATGTGGCAAAAGGTCGCAAAGTTCAAGGGGGCCGAATACTTTCGCAAGGCACTGTATTTAACACATCAAACACATGGTTTCCATGTATTTAATACCATTCCATTCACTCCATTCCAGACATCACTATGAGCCGTCCTCCCCTCAGCATCCTCCTATGATTTAGTGCACTAATTCTGACCAGGGCACATAGAGCTATGGGCACTGGTCAAAAGTAGTGCACTATATATGGAATAGGGCACCAGCACTGGTCAAAAGTAGTGCACTATAAAGGGAATAGGGTGCAATTTAGAACGTAGTCACGGACTCCGTAGTCACTTAACCAGCGGGGAATATTAAACCTAAATAGCTTTCCTTAAAGCCATATTTACCATGATAGAGCTATGCAGCAGGGATCCTACCCCCTGGGGAAACACAGGACCAATCTGACAGTGATTAGTCGGGCAGCACAGTGTACATACCAAATTACAGAAAGCTATTAACAATGCTAACCCATTGAAACTACCCCTACGTGCCTATGAATAATAATTTATTGTTCAGTCAATTGTCAGTAAATTATCGTTTTAGTATTCAATGTCCATCACAATCAAATCATGTTTTTTATATCACTAAAATCAGTGGCTTGTTTTGAGCAACTGTAAAAGTGAGGGAGGGAAGAGGTAGACAGTCCATCCCACTCAAATCAGGTTCTTATGGCAACACAATGACTGACTAACTAGGAAACAAACTAATCAACTTAACCCCAGGCAGAAACTACAAAATACATGAGAGTGAGAGAGCGATTGAGTGAAATACCACAGTGACATCACAGCAGAAAGATGTGTGACCTGTTGCCACAAGAAAACCAGTGAAGAACAAACACCATTGTAAATACAACCCATATTTATGTTAATTTATTGTCCCTTTTGTTCTATTTGCACATCATTACAACACTGTATATAGACATAATAAATAAAATACATTTCTTTCTTTTTTTTGATATTTTGTAAGAGTAATGTTTACTGTACTATTGTTTATTATCCATTTAACTTGCTTTGGCTTTGTTAACATATGTTTAACTGCCAATAACGCCCTTAACCTGTTGGATCTCTAGGGGCGCTATTTCATTTTTGGATAAAAAACATTCCCGTTTTAAGCGCAATATTTTGTCACGAAAAGATGCTCGACTATGCATATTAACACTAACACTCTGAAGTTTCAGAATCTGCAAAGATATTGTCTGTAAGTGCCCCAGAACTCATTCTACAGGCGAAACCAAGATGATACGTCAACCAGGAAATGAGCAGAATCTCTGAAGCTCTGTTTTCCATTGTCTCCTTATATGGCTGTGATTGCGCAAGGAATGAGCCTACACTTTCTGTCGTTTTCCCAAGGTGTTTACAGCATTGTGACGTATTTGTAGGCATATCATTGGAAGATTGACCATAAGAGACTACATTTTCCAAGTGTCCGCCTGGTGTCCTGCGTGGAATTCGGTGCGCAAACGCCAGCTGCTTGTACTTTTCCATTTGATTGAGGGGAGAAACCATGCTTCCACGAACGATATATCATTGAAGAGATATGTGAAAAACACCTTGAGGATTGATTCTAAACAACGTTTGCCATGTTTTCAGTCGATATTATGGAGTTAATTTGGAAAAAAGTTCGCGTTTTGAGGACTGAATTTTCGTTTTTTTTTTGGTAGCCAAATGTGATGTGCAAAACGGAGCTATTTCTAATACACAAAGAATATTTTTGGGAAAAACTGAGCATCTGCTATCTAACTGAGAGTCTCCTCATTGAAAACATCCGAAGTTCTTCAAAGGTAAATGATTTTATTTGAAGGCTTTTATGTTTTTGTTGAAATCTTGCGTGCTGGATGCTAACGCTAATGCTAACGCTAAATGCTACACTAGCTAGCCACTTTTACACAAATTATTGTTTTCCTATGGTTGAGAAGCATATTTTGAAAATCTGAGGCGACAGTGTTGTTTACAAAAGGCTAAGCTTGAGAGATGGCATATTTATTTTATTTAATTTATTTAATTTAATTTGCGATTTTCATGAATAGTTAACGTTGCGTTATGGTAATGAGCTTAGGTCTGTAAATAGAATCCCGGATCCGGGTTTGGTCGACGCAACAGGTTAAATTGAATTGGAATTGAGAGCGAGAGAGACAGAGAGACCTTTTCCAAAACACATAGTGTCTAAACTTTGGTGCCCAAATACCCAGCGCGCCATAGACCTTCTGTCTGAGGACCAACTAGGTTCACCCAGCCACATAATAATACACCCAGCGCACCCTAGACCTTCTGTCTGAGGACCAACTAGGTTCACCCAGCCACATAATAATACACCCAGCGCACCCTAGACCTTCTGTCTGAGGACCAACTAGGTTCACCTAGCCACATAATAATACACCCAGGCACAAACAACCTGAGAACACAGCAGGAAAGGGAGTGATTGAAAAGCTTCTCCTACTTTCCCCGACGCACAAGTGGTTGTCTCCACCCAGCTACCATATAGCAGGTAACCCCCCCCCCCCCCCCCCCCCCCCGGGGACCAACACATAGAGGACACACACCGAGATGACTTAAATCCACAACCAGACACATCCACATCCCCACACCAGCCAATCGACCCCCCCCCCCCAAGTCAACCATGCCCACACCCCATTAGAGCCCCTTCAGATCAGACATACTGTATGCCACTCCTGCCCTCCCCATGCCCCCCAATCCCGCAAAGAGGGCCTCAACATGAGGGCCTCAACATGAAAGTCTCACATACGCCCAGGCCGTGAGAAGGCAAACAGGCCCAACCCCAACTCTTAAACTAGTCCAAGCCAATGGCATGTACCAGATGCTCAGCAGGCTCTGCACACACTTACTGGTCTGAGGACAAACCCCACAACTAACAACATTGGACACTATGGAACACAAAGCCTTCATTATCTCATCATGGAATATCCCAGGCCTGAGGTCAACTGCCTTTGGCCTAAAGAGCAGGAACCTGGACTTCACAAAAGAAATCGGAACTACGGACATTGTACTTATTGTATATTTCTACAAGAAACATGGTTTAGAGGAGATAGACCCACTGGTTGCCCTCTAGGTTACAGAGAGCTGGTAGTCCCATCCACCAAACTTCCAGGTGTGAAACAGGGAAGGGACTCAGGGGTATGCTAATTTGGTATAAAGCAGACCTAACTCACTCCATTAAATTAATCAAAACAGGAACATTTCACATTTGGCTAGAAATTCAAAAGGAAATGATCTCAACAGAGAAAAATGTCCTCCTGTGTGCTACCTATATCCCCCCACTAGAATCCCCATACTTTAACGAAGACAGCTTCGCCATCCTACAGTATATCCCCCCACTTTAATGAAGACAGCTTCTCCATCCTACAGTATATCCCCCCACTAGAATCCCCATACTTTAATGAAGACAGCTTCTCCATCCTACAGTATATCCCCCCACTTTAATGAAGACAGCTTCTCCATCCTACAGTATATCCCCCCACTAGAATCCCCATACTTTAATGAAGACAGCTTCTCCATCCTACAGTATATCCCCCCACTAGAATCCCCATACTTTAATGAAGACAGCTTCTCCATCCTACAGTATATCCCCCCACTAGAATCCCCATATTTTAATGAAGACAGCTTCTCCATCCTGGAGGGGGAAATGAATCATTTCCAGGCCCAGGGACATGTACTAGTCTGTGGCGACCTAAATGTATTAATTTCCAGGCACAGGGACATGTACGAGTCTGTGGCGACCTAAATGTATTCATTTATTTATAAAAACATGTATGTAACCTTTATTTAACTAGGCAAGTCAGCTAAGAACAAATGTCTTATTTACAATGACGGCCTACCAAAAGGCCTCCTGCGGGGACGGGTAGGGATGAAGAGGACCAAACATCACGACCAGAGATAACAAAACACTACATTTTAAAACAAACAAACTATACCGTGCTGCAGGAGGGACTGGTGCACTTCACAAAATAGATGGCATCATGAGGACCTAAAATGATGTGAATATATTGAAGCAACTTCTCAAGACATCGGTCAGGAAGTTAAAGCTTGGTTGCAAATGGGCCTTCCAAATGGACAATGACCCCACGCATACTTCCAAAGTTGTGGCAAAATGGCTTAAGGACAACAAAGTCAAGGTATTGGAGTGGCCATCACAAAGCCCTGACCTCAATCCACCCCCCGGACCAACACATAGAGGACACACACCGAGAAGACTTACATTCTGCCCACACTTAGAAAATGTGTGGGCAGAACTGAAAAAGCGTGTGCGAGCAAGGAGCAACAAACCTGACTCGGACAATAACGCAGGCAGTTTAATTTGGGCATGCTTTTCACCCAAAATTCCGAATGTGCCCCCTACCCTAGACAAGTTAACTCGAGTCAAACATTTTGGGTAGCCTTCCACAAGCGTCCCACAATAAGTTGGGTGAATTTTGTGAAAATTCACCCAACCTATTGTGGGAAGCTTGTGGAAGGCTACCCAAAATATTTGACTCAAGTTAAAAACCTGTTATGGCTGCGATCCCCATACAGGGACCAACATATGGGGAAATTTCAGAGTGACAACTAAAAATACAACTTCGTAACATAAAACATTCTTGAAAATGCAAGTGTCTTACACCCTTCAAAATATTAGAATCTTGGTAATCAAACTACGTTTTCCAATTTAAAATAGCTATTACAGAGAATAAATCCCATGCTTTTGTTTGAGAAGAGCAATCAACAACAGAAACATTTTCCGCCATGACAGTTTTTACACATTCACATCTGAAGGTAAAATTATGACTTACATTCTGATATCTTGCTCTTATTTATCTTCCTGAGGGTCCCAGTGATCAAATGAAGTGCCGTTTTCTTTGATAAAATCCATTTTTATAGCCTAAATCGAAACATTTTGTAAACCTTTTGTGCCGTTAATTCCATCTCTATCAATTTTTTACGGCGCATTCGACGTGATTCCCCCTGTAAACAATTGTTTATCTAGTCATGGTGGGTTTCAGTGCATTCCTCTGGATGTTTGCAACACAGCCAAAAGTCATTGTTTTTTTTGCAGGGAGTATTGACCGAAGTGAGCTGATTTGAAGACAACGATAAATGACTACCTTACGCACCAATAATTTTAGCGAAGCTTCATTGATTGACTATATTTCTGCCCAATGACCACTGATCTTCTTGAACTCTAGCTGGGTAGATAGCCAATGAGCTGAGGTAAACGCCAGTATGTAATGGTTTGGGGTTGGACCACAATTCCTTGGTTGTAATCACACGCGCAGGGAACTCCATTCTCGTCTTGACGATCAGAGGAGTTGCTGTAAGGCTTTTAACACACAGCTGTATTTCGGAAAGTTGCAGTTTCAACGATTTCATTGAAGATATCATGGCGAATAAATCAGGAAAAGCGAAGTCAAACTCTAAAGTGAAAAAGTGAAAGTGATTTTTAGTTTGAGGAATCTTGGAGTGTTATGATTCAAACAAACTGAGGAGCTGTTTCTGCAAGGACAGGACGTACTTCTGGACGGGTAAGTGCTAATGCCGTTTTATGAAAAATGAAAAAATATATATATTATATCTAAAAAAAAAAATGCAATGAAATGTGTAGTTTGTTTGTGTGTGTGTGTGTTGGTTTGTGTGTTGGTTTGTTTGGGTGTGTGTGTGTGTGTGTGTGTGTGTGTGTGTGTGTGTGTGTGTATATATATACAACAATGGCCGGAGTTGAATGGAACACCTTAGTGACTGTTCCCTCTGCTCTATACAATACATTTCTGTTTATTTTCTGTGATGATAAAAGGCTCATACAATACAAATATTTTTTTTATGTTTTCTTTCACAGTGATAGCGACTCCGACTGGGAGCCCCCGGTGCCAAGCTGCCCGCTCTACCTCTGTCCCCAGTGGTGTTCATATGCCACAGTTCATTACTGCAGGCATGACTGTGCCTCAGGGCCAAAAGGGCACAGCATGGAGGCGTCGTTGTGTTCTGTGTCGCATGAAATGCTCCACTTGTTCAGTTTGCCTCTGCTTTACATCAGAAAGAGACTGCTATGGGACATGGTACAGGCAGCAAAATATTATGACGAGGACTTCCAAGGGGTGTACTGTTTTTTTTATTTTATTTATTTTCTAATATTTTTTTAAACATTTTTTTGTGTGTGTGTGTTAGAATTGCTTTTTGATATGTTGTATATAGTTATTTGCACTGCTGTATATAGTTATAGGTCATTTCACCAATTCGGTCACATGGGTACATTTGGGCAACTTGTGTGGGACACCTGGGTGACTTCATGCTAAATGTCATGTAGCTCACCCATTCCTGAAGTTATCAGTCTGAAACTTTGCACACCTACAGTTGCCCTCTTGTGTTATCCATCAAAATTATATCCAGCATCCTATCTGACTGTGTGGCTATTCTAGTACATGTGAAAGATGATTCTACAACAATAACAAACAGAAAAAGTATGCTCTTTCTTTCGCTTTTCTTCCACCAGATCTACTATTCTCCTACATTCAATTAACATTTCCACAAACTTCAGAATGTTTCCATTCAAATAATACCAAGAATATGCATATCCTTGCCTCTGGGGCTGAGCTACAGGCAGTTAGATTAGGGTATGTCTTCAGGCGGAAATTGAGAACAAAGGGATGCAGCCATAACAGGTTTTAATTAAACAATGTTAAGGCAATGCTACCAAATAACAATTGAGTTTATGTAAACTTTTGACCCACTGGGAATGAGATGAAATAAATAAAAGCTTAAATAATTCATTCTCTCTACTATTATTCTGACATTTCACATTCTTAAAATAAAGTGGTGATCCTAACTGACCTAAAAACAGGAAATATTTACTGGGATTAAATGTCAGGAATTGTGAAAAACTGAGTTTAAATGTATTTGGCTAAGGTGTATGTAAACTTCAAACTTCAAATGTATATTAATTGTATCCTCTCCTGTTAGAGTAGAGGTTCTCTGTCCTCATCATAACATCACCCTCTCCTGTTAAAGTAGAGGTTCTGTGTCCTCATCATAACATCATCCTCTCCTGTTAAAGTAGAGGTTCTCTGTCCTCATCATAACATCACCCTCTCCTGTTAAAGTAGAGGTTCTCTGTCCTCATCATAACATCACCCTCTCCTGTTAAAGTAGAGGTTATCTGTCCTCATCATAACATCACCCTCTCCTGTTAAAGTAGAGGTTCTCTGTCCTCATCATAACATCATCCTCTCCTGTTAAAGTAGAGGTTCTCTGTCCTCATCATAACATCACCCTCTCCTGTTAAAGTAGAGGTTCTCTGTCCTCATCATAACATCATCCTCTCCTGTTAAAGTAGAGGTTATCTGTCCTCATCATAACATCATCCTCTCCTGTTAAAGAAGAGGTTCTTTGTCCTCATCATAACATCACTCTCTCCTGTTAAAGTAGAGGTTCTCTGTCCTCATCATAACATCATCCTCCCCTGTTAAAGTAGAGGTTCTGTGTCCTCATCATAACATCATCCTCTCCTGTTAAAGTAGAGGTTCTCTGTCCTCATCATAACATCACCCTCTCCTGTTAAAGTAGAGGTTCTCTGTCCTCATCATAACATCATCCTCTCCTGTTAAAGTAGAGGTTCTCTGTCCTCATCATAACATCACCCTCTCCTGTTAAAGTAGAGGTTCTGTGTCCTCATCATCCTCTCCTGTTAAAGTAGAGGTTCTGTGTCCTCATCATCCTCTCCTGTTAAAATAGAGGTTCTGTGTCCTCATCATAACATCATCCTCTCCTGTTAACGTAAAGGTTCTGTGTCCTCATCATAACATCATCCTATCCTGTTAAAGTAGAGGTTCTCTGTCCTCATCATAACATCATCCTCTCCTGTTAAAGTAGAGGTTCTCTGTCCTCATCATAACATCCTCCTCTCCTGTTAAAGTAGAGGTTCTGTGTCCTCATCATCCTCTCCTGATCCATTAACAACAGATTACTGTTGGTAGTCAGACTACACCTCATTGTCAGAAGTATCTCTCCCTCCTCAGAGCATATGGTAGTTAGACTACACCTCATTATCAGTAGTGTCACTCCCTCCTCAGAGTAGATGGTAGTCAGACTACACCTCATTATCAGCAGTATCTCTCCCTCCTCAGAGCAGATGCTAGTTAGACTACACCTCATTATCAGTAGTGTCTCTCCCTCCTCAGAGCAGATGGTAGTCAGACTACACCTCATTATCAGTAGTGTCTCTCCTTCCTCAGAGCAGATGGTAGTTAGACTACACCTCATTATCAGTAGCATCACTCCCTCCTCAGAGGAAGAGAGAGTTCCAGAACTCCACCAGACATGATCTTTACCCTCGGTGTTCTCAGAGGGATGTTTCATAGTATTTGACTTAAAGTTCTCTGTTATCTCTCTCAACTCTAAACTCCAAATTCAAATAAACCCAATCAAAGTTATTTTGAGTCCCCCACCGTATCTCTCACAGAACTACAATGAGATTCACTTTCTATGATCTCTCTCCTTCTGCTCAAGTTGCAACTCTCATCTCTCTAGCATTGCACTTCATCGTTTGTTTCCTTATAGAATCATAGCTGTGCGAAGGGTTCTGGTGGAACTGCAGCACACCTGATCAATTTAAATAAATGTTCTGCTGTTTGTTCAGAAAGACATTCAATAATTCAGAATATCCTACTACACCATGAGAAGGCATATAATTTATTCACAGAGGATAAATAGCTACCTTGAAGAAAAAAAAAGCCTAGCTGTGGAGTGTAGCCCAATAACATAACAAGGCCTAGCCCACAGTCGGGAACGGGCAGAAAATCTGTCAGTGAACAAACAGCATGTAGCAAAACAGGCCTTTCACAATATTTCAAATAGTCTACAATAGAAGTAAAACACAGGTTGGATAGTAAATGGCTCCTGCTGAAAAGAGAAGACTCTAATCTGTCAGCTGCAGGCTTCCAAATATGGTTTTAAAAAATACAACGAGAGAGGGCACGAGCGCATAGGCCATCACCAGCGAGTGAGCTGGGCATCAATGGGTGAGTCAGTGAAACTGGAAATCAAAATGAATCCTTAGGTTAGTAGGAAACAAATCTAGCCTATTGCCATGTTTTCTGATGATGTATGACTGAATGGAAACATCGAAAGTCCACCGAGTGAATATATACAGTGCCTTGCGAAAGTATTTGGCCCCCTTGAACTTTGCGACCTTTTGCCACATTTCAGGCTTCAAACATAAAGATATAAGACTGTATTTTTTTGTGAAGAATCAACAACAAGTGGGACACAATCATGAAGTGGAACAACATTTATTGGATATTTCAAACTTTTTTAACAAATCAAAAACTGAAAAATTGGGCGTGCAAAATTATTCAGCCCCTTTACTTTCAATGCAGCAAACTCTCTCCAGAAGTTCAGTGAGGATCTCTGAATGATCCAATGTAGACCTAAATGACTAATGATGATAAATACAATCCACCTGTGTGTAATCAAGTCTCCGTATAAATGCACCTGCACTGTGATAGTCTCAGAGGTCCGTTAAAAGCGCAGAGAGCATCATGAAGAACAAGGAACACACCAGGCAGGTCCGAGATACTGTTGTGAAGAAGTTTAAAGCCGGATTTGGATACAAAAAGATTTCCCAAGCTTTAAACATCCCAAGGAGCACTGTGCAAGTGATAATATTGAAATGGAAGGAGTATCAGACCACTGCAAATCTACCAAGACCTGGCCGTCCCTCTAAACTTTCAGCTCATACAAGGAGAAGACTGATCAGAGATGCAGCCAAGAGGCCAATGATCACTCTGGATGAACTGCAGAGATCTACAGCTGAGGTGGGAGACTCTGTCCATAGGACAACAATCAGTCGTATATTGCACAAATCTGGCCTTGGAAGAGTGGCAAGAAACGTGCAAAACTGATAGAGACATACCCCAAGCGACTTACAGCTGTAATCGCAGCAAAAGGTGGCGCTACAAAGTATTAACTTAAGGGGGCTGAATAATTTTGCACGCCCAATTTTTCAGTTTTTGATTTGTTAAAAAAGTTTGAAATATCCAATAAATGTCGTTCCACTTCATGATTGTGTCCCACTTGTTGTTGATTCTTCACAAAAAAATACAGTTTTATATCTTTATGTTTGAAGCCTGAAATGTGGCAAAAGGTTGCAAAGTTCAAGGGAGCCGAATACTTTCGCAAGGCACTGTATTTTCGCATCAATTATATGACGTTGCTTTGCTTACGCGCTGTAGGCAGCCATTACACAGGGGAGTGGCTACTTTGGCACCTTGACAGTCTTGTTGCCAATGAGAAACTTTCCAGGGATATGCAGTTGACCTGGGTGGGACAAAGCAAGGCCTAGAACATTTTATGCGTAATGCGAACTATTTCTACCTGACTCAGAGACAAGACGCACCGAGCACGCTACATTACATTGTAAACAGATTTAATTGTTTTAATTTCATCGCTTTAGCATAAAAGATGGCTTCTCAAGGGATAAAATCGAATATCGAAGATGAAGCAACAACAAAAAAAGGTATGAAAAAGTATACCGACGTAGAAGCTTTGAATAAAATACTGGTCGGACTCTGATCAGGGGAGCGATTTGGACAACGAGGATTTCGACTCAGACGAAGAAGATTGCTTTCTAGAAGGATTGGATCCACTTTTAGATCTGTAAGTAAATTATTTTCATGACTTTATAAAGCTAATTTACTATATGCCTAGTGGTTAGAGCGTTGGACTAGTAACCGGAAGGTTGCAAGTTCAAACCCCCGAGCTGACAAGGTACAAATCTGTCGTTCTGCCCCTGAACAGGCAGTTAACCCACTGTTCCTAGGCCGTCATTGAAAATAAGAATTTGTTCTTAACTGACTTGCCTAGTAAAATAAAGGTAAAATAAAATAAAAAATAAAAATATGGATTGAGTTTTTTTTATAAGTTGTCTGCTTTTTGTGCTTTTTATTTAGTTTACATAGTCCTAACTTTATATAATGTTTACATACCCTTAATATAAGGTTTACTTACCCTACATTACTCATCTCATATGTATATACTGTACTCTATACCATCTACTGCATCTTGCCATCTTTATGTAATACATGTATCACTAGCCACTTTAAACAATGCCACTTTTATATGTTTACATACCCTACATTACTAATCTCATATGTATATACTCCTACTCTATACCATCTACTGCATCTTGCCATCTTAATGTAATACATGTATCACTAGCCACTTTAAACAATGTCACTTTTATATGTTTACATACCCTACATTACTCATCTCATATGTATGTGTATACTGTACTCTATATCATCTACTGCATCTTGCCTATGCCGTTCTGTACCATCACTCATTCATATATCTTTATGTACATATTCTTTATCCCTTTACACTTGTGTGTATAAGACAGTAGTTTTGGAATTGTTAGTTAGATTACTTGTTGGTTATTACTGCATTGTCGGAACTAGAAGCACAAGCATTTCGCTACACTCGCATTAACATCTGCTAAACCATGTGTATGTGTGATAAATACAATTTGATTTGATGTAACAAGTCATTTCAATGTTATATCATTCCAAAGTAGTTATTGTCTATGATTCATATTAGTTTCATCCTTGTAACTTTGGAGAGGCCACTAAACTCTCAGGGCCATTGGAGAGGCCACTAAACTCTCAGGGCCATTGGAGAGGCCACTAAACTCTCAGGGCCATTGGAGAGGCCACTAAACTCTCAGGGCCATTGGAGAGGCCACTAAACTCTCAGGGCCATTGGAGAGGCCACTAAACTCTCAGGGCCATTGGAGAGACCACTAAACTCTCAGGGCCATTAGAGAGACCACTAAACTCTCAGGGCCATTGTTTATCTGTGGTTCTCACCTCTGCCTTCATCTACAAAGTGTTACTGTTTGTGTGTGTCCTTCACACCTTCTATGTGAGTCACTGTACAGATAACGTATAGGCTTGGTGTTTTTACTTTACACTAATGTAGTTTTGTAAATTTAGTCAACTGTATTTCTATGTGTCTTACAACAATATATCCCTTTATTTTATTCACCACAGAGTGGAGGACGCAGAGCATGACGCCATTTGAGAG
Organism: Oncorhynchus clarkii lewisi; assembly: GCF_045791955.1. Taxonomy (NCBI): domain Eukaryota; kingdom Metazoa; phylum Chordata; class Actinopteri; order Salmoniformes; family Salmonidae; genus Oncorhynchus; species Oncorhynchus clarkii. The sequence goes on along the minus strand of NC_092151.1, from coordinate 96,571,558 downwards.
CCACCCCAGCAAGCGCCCCCCGCTAGTCATGGTCCCCCCCCCTCCCACTGCTATGTCGATCACCCCATCTGATCGTTCTACATCCACTTTTCATAGACCTTTTGACCTCTTGAAAAAGAAAATAGGGGCTTGTGGCACCGTTCGTAAAACAGAATTAGTTTCCCCTAGACCAAGGTAAACGACACTACCAGGACAGCGGAGAGGGGGACCATACGTTGGATCAGGACTAACAAGCTGCTGTTTGTGAAATGGAAGGACACTATGGGGCTTTCAAGACAACTGGGAACTCTGGGGGGGGGGGGGGGGGGTCGAAATATGACGTCAGCGATCTTCAGGTCGGAGAGTCGGAGCTCTTGAAAGAGGCTATCTGCACCCGGATGCCGTATTAACCCTCAACCCGGATTAGTTTCCCAGATGCCCGGATGATTAGGAACAATGAGGGTTTTGTTCTGTTCCTCCAGGCTAACTCTACCTCGGTCACACCCACCTCTAGTCTACCTCGGTCACACCCACCACATCTAGTCTACCTCAGTCACACCCACCACATCTAGTCTACCTCAGTCACACCCACCACATCTAGTCTACCTCAGTCACACCCACCACATCTAGTCTACCTCAGTCACACCCACCACATCTAGTCTACCTCAGTCACACCCACCACATCTAGTCTACCTCAGTCACACCCACCTCTTGTCTACCTCAGCCACACCCACCTCTTGTCTACATCGGTCACACCCACCACATCTAGTCTACCTCGGTCACACCCACATCTAGTCTACCCCGGTCACACCCACCACATCTAGTCTACCTCGGTCACACCCACCACCTCTAGTCTACCTCGGTCACACCCACCTCTAGTCTACCTCGGTCACACCCACCACATCTAGTCTACCTCGGTCACACCCACATCTAGTCTACCTCGGTCACACCCACCACATCTAGTCTACCTCGGGTCACACCCACCACATCTAGTCTACCTCGGGTCACACACACCACATCTAGTCTACCTCGGGTCACACACACCACATCTAGTCTACCTCGGGTCACACCCACCACCTTTAGTCTACCTCGGTCACACCCACCACATCTAGTCTATCTCGGTCACACCCACCACATCTAGTCTACCTCGGTCACACCCACCACATCTAGTCTACCTCGGTCACACCCACGTCTTGTCTACCTCGGTCACACCCACCACATCTAGTCTACCTCGGTCACACCCACGTCTTGTCTACCTCGGTCACACCCACCACATCTAGTCTACCTCGGTCACACCCACCTCTTGTCTACCTCAGTCACACCCACCACATCTAGTCTACCTGGTGTAGGTCTTATTCATTGAATGAGCATATTGAAGTTAGAAGCAAACGCCTACAACTATTACAGCACCAATTCGCGCTGCTCTGAGACAAGCACGGGGACTGAGCTTAGTAAATCAATTAGATTTTGTATGTTTTTATTTTCACTGAATCTCTGTTTGGGTATTGGTTACACTACAATTAGGGTGTGGAAATGTTATGCTCTTAGTGTAACCTTTATTTAACTAGGAAAGTCAGTTAAGAACATATTAGTATTTACAAGGACAGCCTACTCCTTCCTCCCGGTCGGGAATTGAACCCCGTTCTCCCGCGTGCCTGCATTCTCTAGTACAGCCATGCGTGAACCCCGGTCTCCTATGTGCCCGCAGGACACTGGATTTTTTTTTAGCTTAATAGCCCAGTACTGTACTCCCGGCCATTACGTTGTACAGCGCCATATTTTCCGTTCCATCCTAACGGAAACCCAGACGGCTTTTTCATTTTCCTTGGAATAGAAACACCACAATATTAATAATATGAATTGATACAGTACCAGTCAACAGTTTGCACACCTACTCATTGTAGGGGTTTTCTTTATTTTACTATTTTCTACATTGTAGAATAATAGTGAAGCCATCAAAACTATGAAATAACACATTTGGAATCAGTTAAGAACAAATTCTTATTTAAAAGGACAGCCTACTCCTTCCTCCCTGTCGGGGAATTGAACCCCGTTCTCCTGCATGCCTGCATTCTCTAGTACAGCCATTATTGAAGACAATCAAATGCTTCTCAAAGACGCCCTCTGGTGGTCAACTTAGCACTAACCAGCATTAATGGTACCAGTGGTTAACCATCACAACACAGTTAGGTTGAGCCATCACAACACTGTTAGGTTTATCCATCACAACACTGTTAGGTTGAGAGATCACAACACAGTTATGTCTCCAGTAAGCTGTAAAGACACATATCTGGGAGCTACAGTATAGCCTCTGGCCTGAAACACCTCTGGGAGCTACAGTATAGCCTCTGGCCTGAGACACTTCTGGTTTATCCATGTCAGCATTTAAAGTTGGCCTTGTTATGACTTCATTGGCTTTAATTGCTTTGTAAAGCTGTCCATCTGTTTCGTAAAGCTGTCCATCTGTTTAGTAAAGCTGTCCATCTGTTTCGTAAAGCGGTCCATCTGTTTCGTAAAGCGGTCCATCTGTTTCGTAAAGCTGTCCATCTGTTTAGTAAAGCTGTCCATCTGTTTTGTAAAGCTGTCCATCTGATTTATAAAGCTGTCCATTGGTTTAGTAAAGCTGTCCATGGTGCACTATTCCCTACATACTACATTACTTTAATTTGTGAACTGTTTTCCTTTTAAGCATTTGGTTTTCAAAAGAGAATTACGTTGTGACGACAGACCTATACTTTTCTTTGATGTTTTTTTTACAGAATTTACTTGGCAGAGTGGCCATACGGAAGCCACTCCTCAGTGAAAGGCACAACAGCCGTTTTGAGTTCGCCAAAAGGCACCTAAAGACTCTCAGACCATGAGAAACAAGATTGTTTGGTCTGATGAAACCAAGGTTGAACTCTTTGGTCTGAATGCCAAACGTCACGTCTGGAGGAAACAAGGCACCATCCCTACAGTGAAGCATGGTGGTGGCAGCATCATGCTGTGGGGATGTTTTTCAGCGGCAGGGACTGGGAGACTAGTCAGGATCGAGAGAAAGATGAACGGAGCAAAGTACAGCGAGATCCTTGATGATGAACCAGCTCCAGAGCACACAATAAGAGTGGAGAAAATGAATCATAATAATGAATCATAATAATGAATCATAATAATGTATCATAATAATGTATTATTCTGCTTGGAGTTTTGAGTGCTGTTTGTTGTGGATATGTTCTGTGTTTCACCACTGTTATTCAGAACCAGCAATAACGGGTTAAATAGGCCTATCCAAAACTTTAACTATTTCGGCACGGCAGCCCCCCAAAAACCCTTTTCAGTGGGCTATTCAGTACAAATATACCACCTGACCAATGGTATGTGGACACCTACTCGTTGAACGTTATATTCCAAAATCATTGGAATTAATATGGATCCCCCCCCTTTTTCGGATCGAAAAAAAAGCACAGTCATGATTCATCTTACTATGTTTTCTCATCTTCTGGGGGGGACGACGACGACAACGACATCCCTAGCTAGCACTCTGCTTTTCAGCTGGAACTCAATGTAATGGCAGGTTATTGCCATGTAGTTAACCTTACGATAATCGACATATACGTGGACCCCCCCCCCCCCCAAGTCATTTACCCTGCCCCCCCCCAAGTAATTTACCCTGCCCCCCCCCCAAGTAATTTACCCTGCCCCCCCCCCAAGTAATTTACCCTGCCCCCCCCCCAAGTCATTTACCCAAGTCATTTACACCAGCCATTGCTTGGTAATATTGACAACCACCTCAATCCTCTTTTCAGCAGCATGTTTGTGGCACCTCCGTGATATGGTTTGTGGGGTCAGGGAGCACAGTGTCAACGGGGGAATGCGTCCATGACTAGTCCACGTTTATTAGCTCCTGAGCTAAATCAAGAAAACCACTTCCTTGAACTGTGTGAAAGGGCTTAATATCCTGCTACAGAAAGCTACACATTTGTTTTTAGGTTCCTGATTTGACTTTAGCCAGTAACTGCCTTGGGGCAGAGAGAAATGATGTCATGCTTTGTTACAGACTGCTCCTGTTGCGCAGCGGCCGCTGCATCCTCGGTTAGCGTGGCGCTGGAGAGAGGAGGTGCCGGTTCTCTAGCTATCATATTTCAAAATCGAGGGGGGGGGGGGGGGGGAAGCTCGACACTTCACATGGCTTGTGGGCATCTTAGTTTCAGTAACTAAATCAAAAGATTTTCCAAAATGTCATTTGGGATTTTGAGTTTCAATTTCACTTCATCCGTATCCATAGCGACGACTGCGACTAGTAGCTAGCATCAGCAACAACCACCAGACACACACACATGTTGTAGACTACATCACATCAGGAGAGGTGCACTGCTGGTGCAGCAGAGCAGGAGCAAACAGACACTGGTCCAGAAATCAAGTCATTTTAGTATTTTTTTTAAAATGATACGCTAGCTAGTTGTGGATGAAAAAACAGGCCCCACCTAACCGGGCTCTGGTTGGGTAGCAGAGCTCTAGTGTGTGTGTGTGTGTGTGTGTGTGTGTGTGTACAGGCTCAACATTTCAATCTGCATTCAGCACAACAAATGATTATTAATATAATTATTATCATACCATATCTATGGATGACACCGGTCCAATGCTGTTCACATAGATGTCCACATCTATGACCGTTGGTTTAACTGTAAAGGGAAAGAACATTTTAAGATTTAGCAAAATTCACAAATTGATTCATTGATTAATTCATTCACACATTCACTCATCGCTTCATTCACACCTGTATTCATTAACTCACACGATCATTTATTAATTCATTCACGCTTTCATAATTCATGAATTAATTTACCACGGCCCCGTCATACCATAGGTTGTCCATCATCGTTCCATAATTCTCCACAGATTAAAATATTGTAATTTTGTCAGTATGAGAGAAGTGGGTCTCATCTGTGGAGAATTATGGAACGATGATGGACAACCTATGAAATGTAGGGAGGAGGGAGAGCAGGGAGAGCTGGGAGAGTAGGGAGAGCTGGGAGAGGAGGGAGAGTAGGGAGAGCTGGGAGAGGAGGGAGAGTAGGGAGAGCAGGGAGAGTAGGGAGAGGTGGGAGAGCTGGGAGAGCAGGGAGAGTAGGGAGATGAGGGAGAGTAGGGAGAGGAAGGAGAGTAGGGAGAGGAGGGAGAGGAGGGAGAGCTGGGAGAGTAGGGAGAGCTGGGAGAGCTGGGAGAGCAGGGAGAGTAGGGAGAGGAGGGAGAGCTGGGAGAGTAGGGAGAGCTGGGAGAGCTGGGAGAGCAGGGAGAGTAGGGAGAGTAGGGAGAGGAGGGAGAGCAGGGCGAGTAGGGAGAGCTGGGAGAGCAGGGAGAGCTGGGAGAGGAGGGAGAGCTGGGAGAGCTGGGAGAGCAGGGAGAGCTGGGAGAGGAGGGAGAGCTGGGAGAGGTGGGAGAGCAGGGAGAGCAGGGAGAGCTGGGCGAGCTGGGAGAGTAGGGAGAGCTGGGAGAGCAGGGAGAGCTGGGCGAGCTGGGAGAGTTGGGAGAGTAGGGAGAGTAGAGAGAGCTGGGAGGAATAAGCAGTAGGGAGGAGGTAGAGAAGAGAGCAGGGAGGGGGAGAGTAGAGGCCCCGGCAGGGGGCCTTTTGCCTTTTGGTAGGACGTCAATGTAAATAAGAACTGGTTCTTAACTGACTTGCTTAATTAAATAAAGGTTAAATAAAAAAATAGAGAGCAGGAAGGAGGGAAGAGGAGGCAGGAATGAGAGCAGGGAGGAGGAAGAGGAGGGAAGAGGCAGGAAGAGAGCAGGAAGGAGGAGGGAGGAGGAAGAGGAGGGAAAAGGGAGGAACGAGAGGAGGGAGAGGAGAGAGGAGGGAGAAAAGGGAGATTTTCCCCATCCCCATTCACTTTTTTACTACCACAAACTTGTTGCCAGAATGGGTATGCATGGGCAGTAAACATACATCAAGACCATTTACCTGTATAAGCCTTGTGGATCACTAAACCCCATCATCATGTAAACCAGGTCAATCCATGGAGATAGTTATATAAGACAGGTCTATCCCAGGGCTAAAGCCTCAACATTCATTCAAAACACGTCCACATCTGTAATTCAGATCCAATAATCTTAAAGACCAGGTGAACACCTGAACGACATACCCAATATAGATTATTCTGTTACAGGTCAGGTCTACTGTTACATGTCAGGTCTACATGTCAGGTCTACTGTTACATGTCAGGTCTACATGTCAGGTCTACTGTTACATGTCAGGTCTACTGTTACATGTCAGGTCTACATGTCAGGTCTACTGTTAAATGTCAGGTCTACTGTTACATGTCAGGTCTACTGTTACATGTCAGGTCTACATGTCAGGTCTACTGTTACATGTCAGGTCTAAATGTCAGGTCTACTGTTAAATGTCAGGTCTACTGTTACATGTCAGTTCTACATGTCAGGTCTACTGTTACATGTCAGGTCTACTGTTACATGTCAGGTCTACATGTCAGGTCTATTGTTAAATGTCAGGTCTACTGTTACATTTCAGGTCTACATGTCAGGTCTACTGTTACATGTCAGGTCTACTGTTACATGTCAGTTCTACATGTCAGGTCTACTGTTACATGTCAGGTCTACTGTTACATGTCAGGTCTACTGTTACATGTCAGTTCTACATGTCAGGTCTACTGTTACATGTCAGTTCTACATGTCAGGTCTACTATTACATGTCAGGTCTACATGTCAGGTCTACATGTCAGGTCTACTGTTTCATGTCAGGTCTACTGTTACATGTCAGGTCTACTGTTACATGTCAGGTCTACTGTTACATGTCAGGTCTACATGTCAGGTCTACATGTCAGGTCTACTGCTACATGTCAGGTCTACTGTTACATGTCAGGTCTACTGTTACATGTCAGGTCTACTGTTACATGTCAGGTCTACTGTTACATGTCAGGTCTACATGTCAGGTCTACATGTCAGGTCTACTGCTACATATCAGGTCTACTGTTAAATGTCAGGTCTACTGTTACATGTCAGGTCTACTGTTACATTGTAGGTCTACATGTCAGCTCTACTGTTATATGTCAGGTCTACATGTCAGGTCTACTGTTACACGTCAGGTCTACATGTCAGGTCTACTGTTACATGTCAGGTGTACATGTCAGGTCTACTGTTACATGGCAGGTCTACATGTCAGGTCTACTGTTACATGTCAGGTCTACTGTTACATGTCAGGTCTACATGTCAGGTCTACTGTTACATGTCAGGTCTACTGTTACATGTCAGGTCAACTGTTACATGTCAGGTCTACTGTTACATGGCAGGTCTACTGTTACATGGCAGATCTACATGTCAGCTCTACTGTTACATGTCAGGTCTACTGTTACATGTCAGGTCTACATGTCAGGTCTACTGTTACACGTCAGGTCTACATGTCAGGTCTACTGTTACATGGCAGGTCTACATGTCAGGTCTACTGTTACATGTCAGGTATACTGTTACATGTCAGGTCTACATGTCAGGTCTACTGTTACATGTCAGGTCTACTGTTACATGTCAGGTCTACATGTCAGGTCTATATGTCAGGTCTACTGTTACATGTCAGGTCTACTGTTACATGTCAGGTCTACTGTTACATGTCAGGTCTACTGTTACATGTCAGGTCTACATGTCAGGTCTACTGTTACATGTCAGTTCTACTGTTACATGTCAGGTCTACATGTCAGGTCTACTGCTACATGTCAGGTCTACTGTTACATGTCAGGTCTATATGTCAGGTCTACTGTTACACGTCAGGTCTACATGTCAGGTCTACTGTTACATGTCAGGTCTACATGTCAGGTCTACTGTTACATGGCAGGTCTACATGTCAGGTCTACTGTTACATGTCAGGTCTACATGTCAGGTCTACTGCTACATATCAGGTCTACTGTTACATGTCAGGTCTACTGTTACATGTCAGGTCTACTGTTACATGTCAGGTCTACATGTCAGGTCTACTGTTACATGTCAGGTCTACTGTTACATGTCAGGTCTACATGTCAGGTCGACTGTTACATGTCAGGTCTACATGCCAGGTCTACTGTTACATGTCAGGTCTACTGTTACATGGCAGGTCTACTGTTACATGGCAGGTCTACTGTTACATGGCAGGTCTACTGTTATACATTTCAGGTCTACTGTTACATGGCAGGTCTACTGTTACATGTCAGGTCTACTGTTACATGTCAGGTCTACTGTTACATGTCAGGTCTACATGTCAGGTCTACTGTTACATGTCAGGTCTACATGTCAGGTCTACTGTTACATGTCAGGTCTACATGTCAGGTCTACTGTTACATGTCAGGTCTACTGTTATATGTCAGGTATACTGTTACATGTCAGGTCTACTGTTACATGTCAGGTCTACTGTTACATGTCAGTTCTACATGTCAGGTCTAATGTTATACATGTCAGGTCTACTGCTACATGGCAGGTCTACATGTCCGGTCTACTGTTACATGTCAGGTCTACATGTCAGGTCTACTGTTACATGTCAGATCTACATGTCAGGTCTACATGTCAGGTCTACTCTTACATGTCAGGTCTACATGTCAGGTCTACTGTTACATGTCAGGTCTACTGTTACATGTCAGGTCTACATGTTAGGTCCACTGTTACATGTCAGGTCTACTGTTACATGTCAGGTCTACATGTCAGGTCTACTGTTACATGTCAGGTCTACTGTTACATGTCAGGTCTACTGTTACATGTCATGTCTACTGTTACATGTCAGGTCTACTGTTACATGTCAGTTCTACATGTCAGGTCTACTGTTACATGTCAGGTCTACATGTCAGGTCTACTGTTACATGTCAGGTCTACTGTTACATGTCAGGTCTACTGTTACATGTCATGTCTACTGTTACATGCCAGGTCTACTGTTACATGTCAGTTCTACATGTCAGGTCTACTGTTACATGTCAGGTCTACTGTTACATGTCAGGTCTACTGTTACATGTCAGGTCTACTGTTACATGTCAGGTCTACATGTCAGGTCTACTGTTACATGGCAGGTCTACATGTCAGGTCTACTGTTACATGTCAGGTCTACTGTTACATGTCAGGTCTACATGTCAGGTCTACTGCTACATATCAGGTCTACTGTTACATGTCAGGTCTACTGTTACATGTCAGGTCTACTGTTACATGTCAGGCCTACTGTTACATGTCAGGTCTACATGTCAGGTCTACTGTTACATGGCAGGTCTACATGTCAGGTCTACTGTTACATGTCAGGTCTACTGTTACATGTCAGGTCTACATGTCAGGTCTACTGCTACATATCAGGTCTACTGTTACATGTCAGGTCTACTGTTACATGCCAGGTCTACTGTTACATGTCAGGTCTACATGTCAGGTCTACTGTTACATGTCAGGTCTACATGTCAGGTCTACTGTTACATATCAGTTCTACTGTTACATGGGGCGGCAGGTAGCCTAGTGGTTAGAGCGTTAGGCCAGTAACCGAAAGGTTTTCTATATCGAATCCCTGAGTTGACAACCACTCCTCTACTATCACATATCTACAATACATTAAGTGTGTTCCCTCAGACCACTACTCTACTACCACATATCTACAATACATTAAGTGTGTTCCCTCAGACCACTACTCTACAATACATTAAGTGTGTTCCCTCAGGCCACTACTCTACTACCACATATCTACAATGCATTAAGTGTTCTCTCAGACCACTACTCTACAATACATTAAGTGTGTTCCCTCAGACCACTACTCTAATACCACATATCTACAATACATTAAGTGTGTTCCCTCAGAACACTACTCTGCAAGACATTAAGTGTGTTCCCTCAGACCACTACTCTACAATACATTAAGTGTTCTCTCAGACCACCCTCAGACCACTACTCTACAACACATTAAGTGTGTTCCCTCACTACCACATATCTACAATACATTAACTACTCTACAATACATTAAGTGTGTTCCCTCAGACCACTACTCTACAATACATTAAGTGTGTTCCCTCAGACAGCATTCAGAATTTTGGATGAAAAGCATGCCCAAATTAAACGGCCTGATACCCCGAGAAGATATGATATGCATATAACTGGTAGATTTGGATAGAAAACACTCTAAAGTTTCCAAAACTGTTACAATAGTGTCTGTGAGTGTAACAGAACTGAATTGGCAGGTGATAACCTGAGAAAAATCCATTCAGGAAGTAGTTTTGTTTTTGTTTTTGTAGTTTTCTATGCAATGCCATTACAGTATCCATTGACTTTGGACTCATATTGCAGTTCCTATGCCTTCCACTAGATGTCCACAGTCTTTAGAATTTTTTTCAGGCTTGTATTCTGATACATGAGGGAGTAAGAGCAGTCTGAATGAGTGGACCCTGACGTGTCACATAGCTTTCCATGCCCAATCCGGAGAGAGTGTATTTCTTGTCTCCCTTTTATTTTGAGGAGGTTATTGTCCAGTTGAAATATTATAGATATACCAGAAACAATACCGGAAAATCCCTTTTACACCATTAGGTGACTTTCAGGTAATTATCAAAAATGATCCAATACATGTACACGGGAGTTAGTCTTTACACATGACCAACAATACCTAAGAGTTTTCAATGACACCTGTTCTAGCTTTCAGTACTCATTGGAAACCAGCCCTCTTCTCTCCACCAGTTGGAAGGGGGCTCTGAGCCTAATTGGATTTAGTAGGACAGATGTCCTGAATCATCTGGAAACTCCCATTACCAGCACACGACTTCCAGGCGTTGATTCTATGTTCGCTTCGAGGCAAGCAACACTGACACATGGATGAAGGCACCACGCTCTCCGCAGCCGATGTGAGTAAGACCTTTAAACAGGTCAACATTCACAAGGCCGCAGGGCCAGACGGATTACCAGGACACTCCAATTTGATACCGCCACGACAGCTAGTATGTGTGGATAGTCTTTAATAACACTCTGCTCATGTTGTGTTCAATTATTTGTGACATGATGGTTACAATGAAGAATGTAAACCAAATAAATCCTGTTCATATTGAATAATCAGATGCGAGTCGCAAGCTTTATGTTTCCATATTTTCATTTCATGTTTCTCTCCAGCTCCCGCATCACTCTCCACTTCATAGCCTCAAACGGCACCATTTTGTTTCTCTCCAGCTCCCGCATCACTCTCCACTTCATAGCCTCAAACGGCACCATTTTGTTTCTCTCCAGCTCCCGCATCACTCTCCACTTCATAGCCTCAAACGGCACCATTTTGTTTCCCTCCAGCTCCCGCATCACTCTCCACTTCATAGCCTCAGCTTCCACACGATGTCGCCAAAAACGTCATTTTCATTGACAAAAATCCATTGAGACATTATCAATAGAGCCGTGATTCCATCCAGCCTACCTCAATCGATTTTGGAAGATTGAAAAATGGACACTGTTTTCTTTTGTAGCTGCTATTGAATACAGATCGCCCAGTGATCAATTTGATCGCTTATTAACGTTTACAAATACCTAAAGTTGGGTTATAAAAGTAGGTTGAAGTGTTTTGTCAAAGAATATAGGCAACTTATATAATTTTTAAACATGACGTTGCGTGTTGGAAGAGAGCTTTTTTCGTGATGCAGACAGGCTATACAAATGGATATTTTGGGCATTCATGGACGGATTTAATCGGGAAAAAGCGCCGGCTACGCTAATTATTTTGTTTACGTCGCCTTCAGGCATTTTGGGGTGTTGCATGCTATCAGATAATAGCTTCTCATGCTTTCGCCGAAAAGCATTTTAAAAATCTGACTTGTTGGCTAGATTCACAACGAGTGTAGCTTTAATTCAATACCCTACATGTATATTTTAATGAACGTTTGAGTTTTAACGAGTACATTTAGCATTTAGCGTAGCGCATTTGCATTTCCAGGTGCCTACTTGAGACGTCTGCGTCTCAAGTAGGAGCAAGAAGTTAATGAGTTCCGAGAGCCGATTCGTTATCCAATGACTATTATTATTATTACTATTATCCCTGCATTAATATATTCTCACAGACTAAATTAGAATCCTCCAATTCTCTAAATTGAATCAACATTTTATTTTCATTTAGAAGCCGCCTCATGAGTTTTGAGAGCCGTGTCATACCAATTATTATTGGATTATTCACTCATTAAAATGGCTTTAGATCCAAATAAATAAATACCAACATTCTTTCTGTTAGTCTTTAGTAAAAATACATTTCACTGTTTTGACCAAGTTAAAAGGATCCAACCCTTTTTTTTTTTTACATTTCTCCTAAAATGATGTACCCAAATATAACTACCCGTAGCTCAGGACCTGAAGCAAGGATATGCATATTCTTGATACCATTTGAAAGGAAACGTGAAATTAATGCAGGATAATATAACACATTACATCTGGTCAAATAAGAAGAAAAAAATATGCGTTTTTTTGTATTTTTTTGTACCATCATCTTTGAAATGCAAGACAAAAGCCATAGTATATTATTCTAGACCAGGCGCAATTTAGATTTTGGCCACTAGATGGCATCACTGTATATGCAACGTTTTAGACTGATCCAATGAACCATTTCATATCTCTTCAAAATGTGGGGAGATCACGTAGAGGTTAATCTGATCATGTTGTGTGTGTTCAATTATTTGTGACATTGTGGTTACAATGAACAACATTTCTAACTCAATATCACTGACCAGATTTGCCCTAAGGAAAAATGCTTTATCTACCACTTTAGATGCTGTGTCACAGTAGTGATGGAGGCATTTTGAAAACACGTTTTCTTCTCCAGCACATTTGGGCAGTATTGATACAACATTCTGAACATGTATGCAATGGTTCATTGGATCAGTCTAAAACTTTGCATATACACTGCTGGCCAAAATCTAAATTGCGCCTGGTCTAGAATAATACATTATAGCCTATAATGCAAACAATGTTTCCATGATGGGCTATTAGCAGGACAATAGACTCTTCATACATCAATAAATGTACAAAATGGTAGTTTAAAACCCTGGCTACTGTAGGTGTGGAAATCCCCCCAACTTGCAATGTATTCGATGCTTAAGTACTCTAAAGTTTTACATTTCTAACTCAAAACCTCATGCAATCGCAAAATGTTGGATCAAGCATACAGTATACTGTACAGTATACTGTACAGTATCTGTTCATCAACATCTTTATGCTTTCGTTAATAATAAAATAACGAGAAAAAAGAGTTTCAAAATGCAGATGTTTATTTCAACTACTGTAGCAACATTTTAGTTGCACTCCCCCCCCCCCCATCTCCACGACCACGGGTAAAACCTTGTTGAGATGATCAATGTATTTGTTGCATTGTTGTATCGTCAGCTTCTCAGGCCAAAACTTCAAATCAAAGTTCATTTGTGCGCCGAATATAACAGGTGTAGTAGACCTTACAGTGAAATGCTTACCCAAAGGCTCTCACCAATAGTGCAAAAAAGGTATAAGATGAACAATAGGTAAGTAAAGAAATAAAACAACAGTAAAAAGACAGGCTATATACAGTAGCGAGGCTACATACAGACACCGGTTAGTCAGGCCGATTGAGTACATGTAGATATGGTTAAAGTGACTATGCATATATGATGAACAGAGAGTAGCAGTAGCGTAAAAGAGGGGTTGGCAGGTGGTGGCCTTTACCAGTTAAGTGCCATGGGTGACCACAGATAGTCAGGACACCGTTGATCTTTGCTTGTCGGCTTGGCAGAGTTACGGATGAATGTTTTCAGTTAATGCCAAACAAGGTCGATCGGGTTTAAATCTGGAGACCTACACCTAAAGATGAGAAAAAAATGTTTTTACATATACTATAGACATGAGTCTCACTAGTGTCGAGTAACGTGCTGTTAAAAGTGTTGTAGGTCTTTAATTGACTTATTTTTATTTAACCTTTATTTTAGTACATAAAGGTCTACTTACTCTGCTGGCGTCTTGACCCAGTTTATGCCCTCATTTGCAATGCAAATCCTGGCGGCAATGTGTTTTGGGTCATTGTCTGCATTGAGAAGAAAAAAAGACAATAGCCTAACAGCCAACATTGTTTCATTTGACCAGGTAAGTTGACTGAGAACACATTCACATTTAAAGCAA